>NC_133652.1:214683524-214983524 GCF_009905375.1 Apium graveolens
TAAAGTCGGTCCGACTTCAACCATTTTTATGTTTTCACAACCCGAAACTCTTCCGAAAATTCCTTCATAACCTAATCTGGTAATTTCGGACATTTTCCGTGTTTTGACTTTTTCAATCTGGATTACGGTTTGACCCGTGCGCGGCCCGGCGTAAGATTTTCGATACGATATTCATTTCGGTGAATCATCAAAACCCGCATTCTCGAAAGATGGGATATTATTACATTATTTTCGTATAAAGTGTTTTATAAAAAGCTCGGTTTAGATAATTATCCAATACGGGTACCAAATCGGATCGTTTTTGCAGTTACTTAGCGCCTAAGCAACTAATTTATCGATCCAAAATGATATAAAACAAACCAATATTTCATAAATATATATAGCCCTTTTATTATTTCATTTTATTCATATTATCATAATCGATCAGTAAAAATATTGAATTTACAGAGGAAAAATCCTAAAAACGTTACGTTCTTGAGAATCAAACGCACAAACCAAGGCGTTATCGAACTCCGATTCGAGCGTGCAATATATCAAATTGAAGCTCTCGAAAAGTCCCTTCTGAATCAATCAACTATTTTGGTGCAAAAATTGAGGTAGTTTTTTTAATTATTTTATTTCTAATTAATTAATGATTAAAAGAGGAATTTTTGTTCTTGATGTTGTTGATGTGATTTGATGGCATAATCATATAGATCTTTTCTTCCTGGTCAATTTGGTGAATTATATGTCAAAAATAGAGTTCAATAACATATAGAAATTTATGATTAATTCTCGGATTATTAAATTAGGGTTCCAAACGTTTGAATGTTCTTAATCAAGAAATGGGTGTGTCTGTCATGGGGGTTATAAGCTATTTCTGATGATTTCAACATGTTCCTGGCTCAATTTACAATCAGAATATATATATATCTATATATATATATATATATATATATATGAAAGTTACAAATGATTCCGGAAAGACAGGGAACGAAGCTCGCTGGATATTCGCCGGTCTTGGTCGATTTTCACCGGAATCAGAGTTCAGGCTGTGAACTATTGGTCTAAATGATTCCAATGCGTTCCTGGTTGAGTTTGGAATGATAAACCCATACGAATCAGGTTCAACAACCTCGTTTCTGTCAAGATTTGCCTCGCCGGACTCTTTCCCCCGGCCGCCGTGTTCTTCAAAATCGGGTGACCCATTCTGGTCAATTTTGACTCGGCCGGTTTTGATCTGCTTTGTTTCCAAATCGTTTCTAAAATGTTGTTTTTACAATTAAGCCCCAAAGTTCTGAATTCTTGCAAATAGTGGATGATTGTTTTAAAAACTTACGGATAATGGATTTCTATTTTAAATTATTTTAAAAATGATTTGTTTATTTAATTATTTTAAATTCAGAATTTTTTTTAATTATTTATTTATTCTAAAATTAATCGAAATAATTTTATTAATTAATTTTAATTAGTTTTTAATTATTTTAAATAATCGATTAATTTATTATTAATTGATTAATTAATTTAATTAATTTTAATTGATTTAATAATTAGATTTAATTATTTAAAATTGATTTAAAAATCTTGAAAAATAATTTCGAGCTTTTCAATATTATTTAAATTATTTTCAAAGCTTGATAATTATTATTAAATTATTTTAAAGTTAGATTCGGGTGTTCGAACCCTAATATTTAATTATAAAATGATTCGGAGTACCGTTTTAATTCAAAAAAATGTTTAAAAATTCGTATTAAATACCTGTAAAATCATTTTAACCCCGAATTTTCTTTGAAAAATTATTTTGATTAAATATCCTGTATATTATGTGCTACGTGCTATCTGACTGATGTGTTATATGCCTATGTGATTATTGTTTGATTGTTTTAGTCATAAGTTTCAATCCGTAAATCGGATTTGGGTAAGACGAAGGGTAGATAGAACTTTATGACATTTATGTGACGATTAGAATAATATGAGATTGAGTATTGAAAGATACTTGTCATGCCTAGCAGAGTAAGATAGGCATAGAAAAGGAAACCGGTGATCCATAAATGTAATCGAAGCATAGAAAGGGAAGGCGAGTGATTGATAAATAGAAGCAAGGCATAAAAAGAGAAGGAAAGTGGTTGATGAGTAAAACTGTTAGATGAGTACAAGTTAAGTGTAAATTATCTGTGATAAGGCAAGTACTTCTGAACCTTTATTTAAGATATATTGTAAATATTTTCAAACTTTCTCATAACATGTTGCTATTATTCAAAATAACTTTTGTTTTTTATTGCAAGCGCTTTAAACTACTCAACCTTGAACCCTAATTCTTATTGATCTTGAGCCATAAGCCTTATTCTTCTAAATCATTGATTGTTGAATTCTCAGATACAAGCCAAATGCATACGATACTACTCCATAAATACATATCTACCACATACTGATTCTGATATTGAATTGTTTGACATGCCAACCCTTATTCCTTGTTTAACAGAAGAACAATCCTTGTAACCCTCGAACCCTTGGTTTTCTATGTTCTGATTCTTTCCTTGATTGAAAGCCAATCTTTTTGAATTCCTTGTTATAACTTCATGGTATTGTGAATCACCCTATGCTTCAAGATAAATGTTGTTTATGTTTCTGCTTATTGAATTACATTGGTTATTATATTAAATTGTTTTAGAATTGGATGGTATTATAAATGTGGACCAGATTCGTGGTCGGACCAGATTCGTGGTCATAATAGGCAAATGCGTGCCTTAGATCCAGTATATAGAGCAAAGTTGGGAGCCTTGCTCGGGGTTAGTGCGTGACTGATCAGCAGCCTAACCTTGGTTTTTAAAATAAAAAGTGAATATCTAATTCTAATCATTGCTTATTCAGAAACTTGATTCTTCTGAATCATTTCAATTGGTTATTGTTTAACCTTAGTTATTGCTATTATGACTTGCTGAGCTAGTTAGCTCACTCTTGCAAACCTTTTTATGTTTTCAACAGTTGAAAAGGAAATTGTTGGTAACGAGGATTCCCAATCCAGTGTGTCAGCTAGGATTTCAGGTTAAGTTATATCGAGCTAGCAGGAGCTTTATATTGTAAATGAGTTATGCAAGATTGTAAGAACGATATCATTATCAGTTTTAAGTTGAACTAGTTAGGTTTTGGTACGATATAATAAGGGTTAAGGTGGTGGCTTGTTTTCATACTTTAACCTGTTGTGATCCGTGGTTGTGTAAAGAAGGGTCAATGCATATAATATTTTATATAAAGGTTTAAATATAATGTGTGTGTGTGTGTTGTAGACCCCAAACTTCTGACCCAGGTTTGGAGGGCGTTACAGGTTTGGCATCAGAGCGACAGGTTATAAGTCACTGAAACAAGCTTAGAGTGTCGGGAATGGAAAGAGGGTTAGGATTAGAATTAAAAAATAGAAAAATAGGACGTCGAGAGGTTGAGTGCGACTGTATAATAGGTTTTGGTATGATTCGTGATGAGATTCGAGATTCTTATCTGGTGATGCGATTTTCGGATAGCGGCGATGGAAAATTCTTTTATTCTGGTATCGTCTCACCATTCGAAGCATTCAGTCGGAGGACCATCATTTGATTCACGCCATGCTCGTCCACCAGTGTTGGCCATGTCACATCCTGTTAAAGCGATTGCACCTTTTCACGTTATCATCCCATCCCCTGATGCGAGACTACTTATTCGAGAATCCCCCACATGCTAATTCTGGTTCTACCGGATATTCAGCTGTGAGTGCATCTTTTCTGTCTACCCTACACCTTGTTCTATACCATCAATTTAAAACTCGTTTTATGAAGTAACGACACCTATGAGGATGGATTCGAGAGCTACAACATATGGTGAGTACACGATGTATTAAGAAGAGTGAGAAGAAACCTAGAAGGAAGATTTGTGTGTTCGGAGAATAGCTGCTATCAGGTTATATGGGGCTACTAGTAAGTATGCCATCTATGATTATCTTGTGGAGTGAGCTAGATGGATTTTAAAAAATTTTGAAAAGATTGGAAATCGAGAATTTTCTTGGAAGTAGATGATGATATTATGACCAAACATGATGCGTATAGTAGTAATGAGATGTGATATTAGTCAACCTTGTTTTATAAAAATAGATTTGATGAATATTGGATAAACCTGTTATACTTAGTGATCGTAAGAGATGATGATGGGAATGTTACCAGTATGGAAGACTACAAGTGAAGTTACGAATAAGATAATATGCAACGGTAACTAAAGTTTTGTTGACCAATGAAGGTAAAATGGACCCAATATAGGGTAAAAGATATATGAAAATGAATGAGCTCTTATCTGAAGTTTTCCCTAATTTGATACTCGGTGGTAGTTGAGAAGAATGACAACCAACTCATATAGTAATGACGACCAGGTGTATGATTTTTAATATTTTAAACCAGTTTTCAAAAGAGATTTTCTTAACAAAAATTTTCTTAAAAGTCCTTTAAACAAAAAAGTTTTAAAAACTTGGTTGTCCAATTACTACTTGAGTTTCTCGATTGTTATAAGATTTGGATTACCTAGAAGAATACTGGTTCTAGAAGTTAGTATGGTTCATTTAGAAGGCCAAGTAGACCCGCTATTACAGAAAAGATTTGATTGTTCCTAACAGGAGTACAATTATTGCTTGATAAGTTTAACGAGAGGACCAATGTACGGAGAAACTATTCATTCAATTTCTGAGACGATTAGAGTTCAAAGAATACGTCGATTCACAAGAAGTCGAGTACGAGCAAAAAAGATTAAGGAAATCTCCAGAATTTCTAAAGGAAGAATGTTATTAGCAAAGGAGTGGATATGTTGAATGATCAGTAGTGTAAGCGAAATCTGAAGTTATGATTGTAAATCTCGTAAAAAGGTATAAATAGAGTCGAATCATAAAAATATTGAACAGAGAAGTGCGACACTAAAGATACAATACCTAATAAATGGGAATTCATTCTAATGATCGATTTAAGAAAGCATTTTAGAGAACTTTCTGAAGTTAATATATGACTCAGAATGGGATCCATTGATCGCACAAGCGATGAAGCTGTAAACAGATGAAATATGGATGGCGACCAATGATATCATTATTTTCTATAATCCTATATATATTCTTATGAATCTCGAGTAAAGTATTAACTTCTTTCATGATCAACTCTATAAGGTGATAAGAAAATTGTTGAATCTCTTTCAAATTATTCCTCCTTCAAAATATTGCTTTCTGATTGAGATAAGCAGTGTTATGGTGTGACGCTCTGTCGAAATGATAAAGAGTCTGGTGGAACGCCACCTAATCATGTGTTGTATGCCATATAGTATGAAAGACTGGCCATCTTGAGTACAAATATGGTTGTCTCACTCATATCCAAATCATCATTCATTCTTTCCTCTTCAATTATGATTTCTTGATTTATGGATCCTTATGATTATTTACTTGTACTGTTATTCCTTACCAAAGATTTTCAATCAGAATCATATACACAAATTCCCTTTTTATGTAAGGTCTATTCTTCGAATATTTTAAAAGGAAATGAAATGAACCCATGTAGCAGATGGAGTTACATGATGAGTATGGATAATTGAAAGCCAATAAATGGTGGACATATACGTGTCAAGAAGAATCATTATGTCAATGACGTGGTTGTCACGATGACATCAAATCAGAAGCAAAAATATGTATTCACGATAAGTTGCAAGTATGAGATTTTGGCGTGAATCGAAGTAGTTAGCGAACCGTATGAGGTAAATTAAGTGGAGGAATAAGAAAGTAAAGTTGCGTATATCGGATAAGGAAAATGATTGATTGGACAACGGAAATGAATGAATAAATTCTTGATAATAACCAGATACTCGATTAATACATTGTGAAGATAAAGCATACCTCAATCAGGTGGGAGATATTTGTCATGAAGATTCAAGATCGAAGAAATGCTAGTTACGAATAAACTTGGAGTGTGTTTATCAAGGGATGGTTGGGCTTTTCCACTCAAGTAAGTGAGTTATGGTAAAATTGATGCTTATAACTGGGTCAGCAAAGAAGGTTCAGTATGGAAAGACATAAGGGGAGATGAAGGTATGTTGGTTTGACTACAACAATTTTTAAGATGTTATGCTTTAAAACCAAATGAATTCTTTCGGAAGATTATAATAGTGTTGGTTAAGACCACGTGCTATTATCAGAAGTTGATAAAGTTAACTAATAAGAATAAGTGTATATTTTCAAGGATGGATAAACTGATACTTAGGAAGCTTGAATTGTAATGGTACTCATTAGTGATATTCTATTATAATGAGAAGATATAAAAAAGTATGGTATAATAAGAATTGTTCGCTATAATCTTAAGTTGAACTAAAGATATGAGTTATATTGATTAATATTATGTATGGTGGTGAAATGGTGAGTTTAGAAGGTGGAAGTTGATTGGTCTACTTCTGGGTTAATTGTTGGTTGTGTGATTGATTGTAGGTGTCGGCTTGAGTCCGACTGGTAGTCAATAATATAAAGGAAATGCTGCCCAAATTTTCGGAGAATGCCCTACTATTGAAGATAGAAAGTATACTTCCGTGTGTTAATAATATTCTTGTTGATACTCCAAATAATTAAGATCTCGACTCTTGAAAAAGGTTGTTACAGCCAATCCGACTATATATAATTGGCCTTTGATTTCATTTAGCTAGTCATCACTTGGTGTAATTGATCAATTAGGTGAGTTAATTGGTTAATTTTACCAATTAATGGTCAGATAGATGGAAATCAATTCCAATTAGATTAATCAAAGTTTGATTTGACCTCAAAATCTGAAATCAAAGCAATAAGAAATTTGGAGAAGGTATAGACACCAGTAGAATTCAGAAGTTGATGCAAGTGCATGGGGCTTTATTTGGATAAATATGCCTTTTTAATAGAAAAAGAAGTAAAAAGTTATTTGTATGGACAAGTGGGAAAAAAATGTTTTCAAGAACTAAATATTGAAGATAGAGCAAAGAGAAGGAAGGAAGGTAAGGAAGAAGGGAGGTGGAATAAAGAATAGGTTAATAACTACACCAATACAAATTTTATTAGACAACCAAAGAAATTTTATCATCTGCAATAAAGTTTATTAAAAGATGTCTTGTTTTTAAATTTTTGATAATCATACAATAAATGATTTACCAAGTATTTCGGTTTTGGATTAAGTGTGAGATACAGTTTTAATTCAGTTTCTGATTGATGTTGATACTCAAGTTGTTGTTAAATATCGAAAGTGGTATTAATATTGATGATTGATGTTTATTTCAGAATGGGATTTTGTGAGCATCAAAGTTCGTATTGATATCTAATTTGATATGACATCAAAATGAGTATTAATATTAAGAGTTCGGTTTTGAATGAGCTATGAGAATGAAGAACGGAAATAGGAGAGGAAGTGGAATCAAAACGGTGATAAAGAAACTTTATAAGATGCCAGGATGTACGTAAGAGATGGGTAATAAGAAAGACAGAAGTAAGGTGAAAATTTAGGAAACATTTGTAAATTGAGATAGGGAATGCACCCCAGGAGTATGATTAAGTACCGAGGGCTGAAAGAACATATCTAGTGAGCAGACATGAAGAGAAAATGGGAGAAACATGTAAGTAAATGTTATACCTACCCAAGAATTAGGATGGAGCATCAAAGGCAAGAGGGATTATTATAAAGTTGACTTTCAAAAATAAAGATAGATATATTTCGCCAAGAGATGTCGTAGTGAAATCACCTGGGAACCAAAGGTGAGGATGGCATAAATTAAATTTATTGATAGGTTATCTAAACCCAGTCTTGCTCTTTTATTTGTAAGCAGTTCATCCAATAAGTGGGTTAGTTGCTGCTTGAAGAAATGGTGGTACGTCATTAGATCCAAAAATTTAGTGTAAATAATCAATATTGTTTGATTTAAGATTTGACAGGATTATTCAAAATACGATGAATTATGTCGAACCGGAATAGTATATACCACTCCTAGATGAACGGGAATTAAATAAGGCGGAACTAAATGATAGAAATTGGCTAAACATCAACAACTCAAAGGATTCAAGCTACTTCGAGAATATGATACGAGACATAGATGTCAAAGAAGACTTTCAGATAGTATGGCATAAAGAAAGAATAAACATTATATGTGACTAGAAGTCAAGGGAAGCATTGCAGTCAGTTTCGTATGAGAAAGGAAGATAAGATATGGTGATAAGTTTGTGCGGGAATCATATGCGGTCAACATTTTCTCGTTAATTCTTAATCATGATATAATTTCGAGAACGTCAGGAATCGAATATGCCATGGTCTCAATATATCATTCGCAGATGGACATGAAGATTAAGAGAACGATTAAAGAGTGTTAGATATATTTGATAATGTCATGGATAATATGTTTTATGTTTAGATTTCAGATCTTATTTGAACAGGACAAATCAGTACTTAACTGTTGATCAGTACTTATACTGGAAGTCAGGACTTAAGGGATATCAGTACTTATGTTATCAGGAGATAAGCATCAGGAGATAGATATCAGAACTTAAGTGCTGAAGAACGATCAGATAAGGACAGTAGCTGATTAAAGTTAAGAAGATCAAGATAAACATAAGAAGAGATATGCATGAAGAAGGAATTCCGTGAAGAATGGAATACTTGGAATAGAAGATATCTGATTGATATATTTTAGGAAGCAGAATTATATTCCATATCAATTAGCGATTATCTTTTAACTGTGTAGTATATAAACACAGACATAGGGTTTACACTATAAGTGTTATCATTATCGAGAATATTATTTACTGTAACCCTAGCAGCTCTCGTGATATTTTGTTCATCACTGAGAGATAACAGTTCCAGATTGTAACAGAGTTTATTGTTTCAATAAAGTTTGTTTTCTGTTACATAAGTTCTTGAAGTTTGATTTGATTGTAATAAACACTGTATTCACCCCCTCTACAGTGAAAGTGTGACCTAACAAGTGGTATCAGAGCCTTCTGTTAACACACATACAGTTAAAGATCCAAACACAATCATGTCTGACACAGAAACTCCAACTAAGCCTACCAAAACTGAGGAATCATCAAAGACATCAACTCAGAGTCGATATGAGACTATCAGAGTTCCCATATTGAGACCATCTGAATATCCCATATGGAAGGTAAGGATGACCATGTTTCTGGAAGCAACAGATCCAGAATACCTTGATAGAATCAAGGAAGGGCCTCACAAACCTACCAAGCTCGCTGTTGTAGTTGCAGGTGAAGCAGCAATGACCGTACCAAAGGAAAAGAGTGATTACACTGCTGAAGATATAGCATCTATTGCTAAGGATGCCAAGGTACGACACTTATTGCATAGTGCCATTGATAATGTAATGTCAAACAGGGTAATCAACTGCAAGACTGCTAAGGAGATATGGGATGCACTGGAGACAAGGTGTCAAGGAACTGAAACAGTTAAGAAGAACAGGAAGACAATACTCACTCAAGAGTATGAACACTTTGACTCTAGGACTAATGAGTCATTGACTGATGTATATGATAGATTTGTCAAACTCTTGAATGACTTGTCATTGGTTAATAAGGAGTATGATCTTGAAGATACAAACCTTAAATTCCTGTTAGCTCTTCCTGAATGTTGGGATTTGAAGGCAACAACAATAAGAGACAACTACAATCTTGATGAAACAACTCTTGATGAAATCTATGGAATGCTCAAGACTCATGAACTTGAGATGGAACAAAGAAGCAAGAGGAAAGGAGGAAAGTCAAGGACAATTGCTCTCAAGGCTGAAGAGGAATCCCCCAAACCACCTTCCTCAAAGAAAGACAAGGGTAAAGCTCTTATCATAAAGTCTGATACTGAGTCATCAAGTTCTGAGAGTGATGATGACTCAGATTCTGAAAGCTTGCCTGAAACTGATGCTGATGAGGAGATGATGAAGCTGTGTGCTCTTATGGTGAAAGGAATCACAAAGATTGCATACAGGAAGTTCAGGAAGGGAAAGAAGTTTTCCAGGAAAGGCATAAGTTCTGATAAGAAGAATTTCAGAAGATCTGAAGGAAGAGGAGGAAAGTCTGACAGAGGAGATTACGCTAATGTTAAATGTTATAATTGTGGTGAGAAAGGCCACATATCTCCTGATTGCAAGAAGACCAAGAGTGACAAAGGCAAAGCTCTTGTCACAAAGCAGAAAAGCTGGACAGACACCTCAGACTCTGAAAGTGAGGAGAACTATGCATTGATGGCAAATGCTGATAAATCAAGTTCTGAGAGCAGTTCTGAAGCTGCTGAAACAAAGGTACCTCAGACTACTTATGCTTTTCATACTGATGATATTAATGAGTTGAGAAGATATCTTAAAACCATGTTTGTTAGTTATAGAGATCAAACTTTAACATGTGAAAGATTAACTTCTGAAAATCTTGCTTTTAGGAAAAGAAATGATTTCTTAGAAAAAGAGTTAGTCATGTTCCATCAAACTCAGCAGGATAGAGATGATGCTTTTTATGTTAGGGATGAAGTGCTAAAAATGAATGAATCTCTAAAAACTGAGTTAGAAAAGGAGAGAGAGATTATCAGAACTTGGACTAACTCTGGCAAAACAACTCAAAATTTGCTAAGCAGTGGAAACTGGAAAGAGGGCTTAGGTTATGGAGAAAATAAAAATGAAAAAGGAACTGTAGAAATTAAGCCTGTTGATAAGCAAAAGCCGAAGTTAAAACCTGTTAAGTTTGTAACTGAAAAATCTGAAAATGAGAAATCAGAAGTTAAAAAGGAATTAGCTTCTGACAAACTAAAACAGGAAAAGACAGCTGAAGTTAACATAGGCTTAATGACAAAGAAGCAGCTTAAGCATAAGCTGAAAGATGTTAAGAATGAAAACAAGGTAAAATCACCTAGGAAAAACAGGAATGGAAAGGAAGGTGTGAATAAAAGCAATAACTATAAATCTGTTCCTGATGCTCCTAGGAAAGCGTGTCATAACTGTGGAAGTTCTAACCATCTGGCTTCTTTTTGCAGGAAGAATAAGAATATTAACTCCTTATCTAAAAAATCAGGAGTTAAGAGTCAGTCTGTTAGATACAAACCACAAGATCCTTGTTTTCATTGTGGTAGTTTATGGCATTCCATTTATACTTGTAAGGAATATCATAGTTTGTACTATGATTATTATCAAATAAAACCTTCTTTAAAGAAAGTTTATGTTGTTCCTTCTAGTGTAAGTTCTGATTCAAAGTCTGGTAGTATAAGTTCTGATAAGAAAACTGTTAACATAAAATCTGATGCTAAATCCGCTGCAAATGTTAACAAACCTAAAAAGGCCAAAGGATCCAAGCAAGTCTGGGTCCTTAAAACTAATAATTAGTGGTCTTTTTGATTGCAGGGCAACAGGAAAAATATTTTAGTTCTGGACAGTGGATGTTCAGGACATATGACTGGAAATAAGGCCCTGCTATCAGACTTTGTGGAGAAAGCTGGCCCAAGTGTTTCTTATGGAGATGGCAACATTAGAAAAACTTTGGGATATGGTAATATCAATCTTGGGAATGTCATCATTAAAGATGTAGCTCTGGTCTCAGGACTTAAACACAACTTACTGAGTATAAGTCAAATCTGTGACAGAGGTTATCATGTTGATTTCTTTGCAGAACATTGTGAAATAGTTAGTAAATCTAAAGAAAAAATTGTTCTGAAAGGATTCAGGCGTGGTAACATTTATGAAGCTAAGCTTTCAACAAGTTCTGATGGTTCTGCAATCTGTTTAGTAAGTAGAGCCTCAACTGAAGAAAGCTGGAATTGGCACAAGAAACTCTCTCATTTAAACTTCAACAAGATAAATGAACTGATCAAGAAAGATCTTGTAAGAGGACTGCCAAAATCAGTGTTTGTTCCTGATGGTCTTTGTGACTCATGTCAGAAGGCTAAACAAAGAAAATCTTCGTTCAAGAGCAAGACTGAATCATCAATTCTTGAGCCTTATTATCTGCTTCATGTTGATCTATTTGGTCCAGTGAATGTCATGTCTATTGCAAAGAAGAAATATGCGTTGGTCATAGTAGATGAGTTCACCATATACACATGGGTGTATTTCTTGCACACAAAAAGTGAAACTGCATCTATCCTGATTGATCATGTCAAACATCTGGATAAATTGATCAAAGATTCTGTGAAAATTTTGAGGAGTGATAATGGCACTGAATTCAAGAATCTGATAATGGAAGAGTTCTGCAAAAATCATGGAATAAAGCAGGAATTTTCTGCTCCTGGAACTCCACAGCAAAATGGAGTTGTTGAAAGGAAGAATAGAACTCTCATTGAAGCTGCACGAACAATGCTTGAAGAAGCAAAGCTTCCAACCTATTTCTGGACTGAAGCTGTGCAGACTGCTTGTTTTACTCAAAATGCAACACTCATTAACAAGCATGGAAAAACACCATATGAGATGGTGAAGAACAAGAAGCCAAATCTCAAATACTTTCATGTATTTGGATGTAAGTGTTTTGTTCTCAAGACTCATCCTGAACAGCTATCCAAGTTTGATCTAAAAGCTTATGAGGGAATCTTTGTTGGATATCCACTTTCTACAAAAGCCTTCAGAGTCTATAATTTGAGAACAAAAGTGGTCATGGAATCTATCAATGTCTCTTTTGATGACAAGAAGATCACTGGACTTGAAGATTGCATTGATCATGATCAGCTGAGATTTGAAAATGAAGATTCATATTCTGATACCTCAAGTCCTGACAGTCTAAGTCCTGATACTGTAAATTCTGATGGATTAAACTCTGATGTTATTGAAACTGTGGTGACTACGTCAAAGGAAGATGCACCAATGCAGGGGGAGCATACTCAAGATATTATCACATCTCAAGAAGCATCAGAACATACATCTGGCTCTTCAAATTCTGATTCGTCAAGTTCTGATAAGCCAAGTACTGAAAATCTAAATACTGAAGGATCCAACTCAGAGAGCATAGTTTCAGGGGGAGCATCAGAAAATGAAACCGAAGACAGCATGAATCATGGGGGAGCATCCAGTTCTAGAGAAAATCTTCCATCTGCAAGGAAGTGGACAAAATCTCATACACCTGATTTGATAATTGGAAATCCTGAGGCAGGTGTCAGAACCAGAACAGGTACTTCGAATGAATGTCTTTACAATTCTTTTCTCTCTCAGTCTGAGCCAAAGAAAGTGGAAGAAGCTCTTCAAGATGCTGATTGGGTGCAAGCAATGCAGGAAGAGTTGAATGAATTTGAAAGAAACAAAGTCTGGACCTTAGTGCCAAGACCCAAGAATAGATCGGTTGTTGGTACAAAGTGGGTATTCAGAAACAAAACTGACAGTGATGGCATAATTGTAAGGAACAAGGCAAGGCTGGTTGCAAAAGGATATTCTCAACAGGAGGGAATTGACTATGATGAAACATTTGCTCCAGTTGCTAGGTTAGAAGCCATAAGGATATTCATGGCTTATGCTGCTCACAAAAAGTTTACTGTCTTTCAAATGGATGTGAAAAGTGCTTTTCTCAATGGAGAATTGGAAGAGGAAGTATATGTTGAACAACCTCCAGGCTTTGTAGATTCCAAACATCCAGATTATGTCTACAGGCTTGATAAAGCACTCTATGGACTTAAGCAAGCTCCTAGAGCATGGTATGAGACTTTAGCTCAGTTTCTTCTGGAAAGTGGATTCAACAGAGGAACTATTGACAAAACACTGTTCTATCTCAACCATGGCAAGGACTTACTTTTGATCCAGATTTATGTTGATGATATTATTTTTGGGTCTCCAAATGACAAACTTTGCAAAAAGTTTGCCAACCTAATGCAGTCAAGATATCAGATGAGTATGATGGGAGAACTCAGTTATTTTCTGGGCCTTCAAGTCAAATAGAGTGAAGAAGGAACTTTTATTTGTCAATCTAAGTACACCAGAAACTTGCTGAAGAAATTTGGAATGCAAGACTGTTCAAGTGCATCCACTCCCATGGCCACTGCAACAAAACTGGATAAGGATACTGGTAATTCAGTAGATATTACTGATTACAGAGGTATGATTGGCTCACTTCTCTATCTAACTGCTAGTAGACCAGATATCATGTTTGCTACCTGTCTTTGTGCAAGATTTCAAGCAGATCCAAGAGAACCTCACTTAACAGCTGTAAAAAGAATCTTTAAGTATCTTAAAGGAACAGCTGATCTAGGATTATGGTATCCTAGAGAATCAAATTTTAAATTAATAGGTTACTCAGATGCAGATTTTGCAGGTTGCAAAATTGACAGGAAAAGCACAAGTGAAAGCTGCCAGTTTCTTGGAGGCAGGTTGGTTTCTTGGTATAGCAAGAAATAAAAGTCAATTTCCACATCAACTGCAGAAGCAGAGTATATTGCTGCAGGAAGCTGCTGTGCACAGATTCTCTGGATGAAGAATCAGTTACTGGATTATGGGTTAACATATTTCAAAATCCCTATTTACTGTGATAATCAAAGTGCTATTGCTATGACAGGTAATCCAGTTCAACACTCTATGACAAAGCACATCAGCATCAGGTACCATTTCATCAGGGAACATGTGGATGAAGGTACAGTGGAATTGCATTTTGTTCCCACAGATCAACAAGTAGCAGATATCTTCATAAAACCACTGTGTGAAGCTACCTTTTCAAAATTGGTAAATGAACTTGGAATGATTTCAGGTTCTTTCTCTAAATCTGCTTAAACTTGTTCTATGTTATCAGACTTTATGATCAGTATTTACAGAATTAATCTCTTTGTATATTTTGTGCATTAATTGATAAATGTCTTTAAGTACTGACTGTTTTCTGATATATGTTTCTAAACTCTGATAAGTGATATGTCTGTTTCAGTAACTATTCAATCCTATGAGGATAACTGTGCTAGATACTGACCTACTAGTCTTCAATAAACAAATGATCCCATGAAAGAAGTAATTATTTCTGTGGAAATCTTATGACACTAGCAAATTCTGATAACTGAGCTTAGTTTAGTTTACTTTATTCATCTTATTACCAAGTCCCAAATTAGAATAATTCTACTCATCTGTTTAAGTTCTGATTCTAGTAAAACTGCTGAATGTACTAAGTGCTGATAAACCTCACTTATCAAAAGAAGAAGAACAAGAATCAAAGAATAATATCAGGTACTCCTTTGAGATCTAGAGTAAAAATGTGAAAGGGACGACCCAAGTGCATTGCTAGTATTAAGTAAATATGCATTAGAAAAGCAAAATATTTTCTTGGTGACTTTTCACACTCTATGATTACTGGAGAAATACTCTGATAAAAGCATAAATTCTGATAAGCAGTCATGACTCACTTACACTGAGAAGCCACTGTAAAAGAGAATTTTAAAGATGCATAAAATTAGCACAAAAACAGTTGAGGTGGACTCATGCATGAACTCATTTATCAGTAGGTTTCAGAATAATGACAGCTCTTTAGCAAAATTTTAAATTATGACTTATTTCTAAGATGTACTGAAGTAGATCAGACTTTACTCTTTGTCTGTTATTTAGCTTAATGCACACACTAATCACTCCATCTGAATGATGAAAATTTCTGTGGTGGTCTATGTTATTTTAGATAAACAGTCATTGTGTCATTTTTGCACAAATTCTGAGGACATGTTCTAGTTATATGCTCTGATGATTAAGTCCTGAAGACTATAACTCAGAACTTGTATGAAAACTTACTAAGATAGATATTCCTTGTTCGAGTTAAGACATTATGTTCTGATGACTGTTAAGTTCTGGTATAGGTCTAAGTTCTGATTTTTCAGTCTAACCCTTTACTTGACTTATCTGTGAGTAAAATTTAATAACAGTCTCAGTTTGTACTCGCATATGTTGAAGTGGAAGATTAATAGTCTATGATTAGGATTAATGGTTTTGTACTTGAACAGTCCACTGTTTCTTGTGTCTTGTGCGGTCTAGACCATGATTCCTCTTTCCAATGACTGTTATTCTTTTTCAAAGTCTAGGGTGACGAGGTAGAATTAATTCTACCTGTCAGCATTAAATATCTTTGCGTCTCTTGGCATTCTCTTGCATATATATGCAACCACTTCACATCAGTCTTTCCATCACATTCTTCTCACACACTTATCCTCCTTCTTCTGTCAAAAACAAAATGGTTCGATACAACATGTTTTTGAACACACAAACCTTCACAATGGAGCTCAGTTGTGCCGAGTGGCAGCAGGAGTGGCATATAACAGCCATTCCTGAGGAGATCTGGGACTCTGTCCCACAGGAGGTGCTGACTCACCTTCTATTCTTTGAGATGGATTACCATCGCCTTCTGGAGCGCCTGGAGGAGGAAAGGCGGGAAGCTATCCGTCAGCAAGAGCGAATCATTCGACTTGCTATCTTGTTTGTCGAAGATAGGAAGAGGAAGATGACTTAATCTCGTCTTCTTCCTGTTCTTCTTCATCCTCAGCTTTGTCAGGCTTCTTAGCTAGGACTAAAGCTGTTGACATTAGGATTAGAAGCTTAGGGAAAATCTTGTATTGATGTAATTTCTATTTCATATATGTATTGACTTGATATATTAATGAAAACTGTTTTTACTTCAAGATTTTGTCTCTGAGTTATTTTATCTTGTGTTGTTAAATCCTGCTTGATATTCTGATGACCATTTAAATTTTGTCTTTATTTAAGTTCTGATTCTTTGTCAGCACTTATTCATCGAAATTATCTCGGTCATTTTTAACATGATTCATTTTCAGAATATTAATGTTGCAGTGAAAAATAATTCAATCAGTGCTAACGGTTTCAATTTTGAATTAAAACTGTGTCTCTTGATAACTGAAATGGTTTTTCCTTGAAACAAGGCAACTGGGTAAGTAATCATTCCTGTTTTCTCGAGCCCAGTAACTATCCGTTATTACTGCATGTCTGACAGGTGTCCAACGGTAACATTTTTTTCAGAGTATAAGAACAACAGAGAGAAGATTTCTTTAATCTTTTATTTTCTTTATACTTTATCTCTCTTCTTACTTTTACTCTCCTTTCTCACGTTGGTTTTTCATACAGACATTATCTCAAACACCTAACAGGCATACTTGAATTTCAATATTTTTTTTCACATGGCACCAAAGGATTTAATCATTGATGGAGCAAAGTTTGTTCCAAACAACTATGCTGCACTTCTTGATCATGCTGAAGCTCCATCTGAATTGCATTTTGTGCAAGATCTTCTTGCACATAGTGAGGTTGGGTACGCCTTAACTCAGCCTGAATTATTTTCAAGTCAACAAGTTCTGCGGTTCTGGAGGACTGGAGTTTTTGATGATGGTGGTAAACGAGGAACTCCAAGTATTATCTTCCAAGTGGGTGATTCATCCTATGTAGTCACTCCTGGTACAGTACGAAGAGCATTACATCTTCCAGAAGATTGTACCTTCTCTATACCAGAGGAATCAGAACTTCGGGGGTTAATGACTGATTTGGGATATGAAAAGAGTCTGACGAAACTTGGACAGTTGAAACGGGCTAATATCAGAAGAGAATGGAGTTTCTTCTTCGATTGCATCACCAAGGCTTTTGGCAACAAGTGTTCAAATTTTGATGCCATCCCAATTCTGAGTCAGCACATCGGGTATGCTATTATCCATCAAACTCATTTTGATTTTGCAACTGGAATAATTAGTTTTATTGGGGATAGGATGACAGAGGATCGAGATGTTGTTTATTTTGCTAGATTCTGTCAACTTATTTATACGTATTGTACTGCTGAACCCCAGTTAGTCAGCACTCAAACCCCACCTTTTAAGGTTGCAAAAAGATACTTTAACGACCTGATAAATGCTGACACAAAGAAATCAATGGTGAGACAATTACAGATTCCTCAGTCTGTGAAACAGATTCTGGTAAATGCTGATCCTGCTACTTACAAATCTGTTTACTCAAATGTTCCACCAACTCACCATAACCAAAATCCATCAACCTCAGTACCTACCTCTCATTCTACTCAACCTACCCTCAGAACTTATCTCAAATCCTATCTCTCCACTTCACAGACTGCTCAACCTTCTTCTTCAGCACCTACTGTGAAGCCTACATCCTCTAAGCCAAAGAGAACAAAGACTGTTCCTCAAACACCTCAAAAGAGGAGAAGCATTACTTTGAGAGATGAATCAGATTCTGAGGATCAGATTCCCTCTTCAGAACCTGTGGTAAATGAAGCTGAGAAGGCAACTTCTCAGACGGATTCTGCAATTGGGGGTTCTAGGCTTCTCAAGAGGCTTAGACGTATGACGGTTCCTGAAACTCCCAAGGAATCCAAATCAACAAGGAAGTACAAGAAACAGAGGGCACAAAGGCCAGTTTCAGATGATGAGGAGGAAGCAGCTAAGGAAGGGGATCAGGAATCTCTGATCTCACAAGACAAGGAATTTGCTCCGGTCACTTCTTCTCCATCAACTCCATCTCAGGAACCTGTATCTGACAAGGCTAATTCACCTTCTATATCTCTTGTTGATCCAGGCACAAGTGCTGAAATTGATATTCAGAACCTGGTTGTGCCTGAAATACTTTTCTTAGAAGCTCCAACAGCAAATAATACTTCCACAACACCTGTTACTGATGCTGTTCAGACTCCTGAGTTATCACTAACACCTTCTCTGCATCAAGATACTGATGATCAGATTTTAGGTGAGCATCAGGATATGGCTGTTGATCAGAACTTCGTATCAGATCAGCAATTAGAGGATGTTGAAGCCTCCATTGCTACTCACACAGTTGTCTTATCAGAAGATACTGATTCTCTAAGTTCTGATGCTGCAAATGTTGGAGATACTGGTGAGGCTGCTACAACTGTAGATGCTGATGAAGCAGGTCCTTCAAGACATACTCCTCCACTGACTCTTCCTAAGTCTGAACTGGTAAAGGAGTTTGTTATCAGGGATGCACCAGTACCTTGGAGTGAAACTCCTGCAGGTCAGGAGTGGACTAAGGAATGGAACTCAGTTTCATGTGTTCCAAATGCTTTACATCTTGCTGAGCACTTGACTAAAGCTGATGAAATGTTACATTCTGATGATTTTAAAACCCAGCTTAGAGTCACTGCATTGAGTACTAAACATCTACAAGGTCTTCATTCCAACACTCATGCAGAGCTACACAAGATTCAGGAGAACTTTATCAAACAGGAACAAGTTTGGAAAATTGATAAGAAAAAGTTCTTCCAACCTACCATTGACAGGGTTGCTTATATTGAGAAAACTCAAGAGAAGCAACAAGCTCAGATTGATCAAATTCTGACAAATCAAGCTTCTCAGCAATCGCAACTTACTGAAATCCAGACCTCAGTGGAACTACTTATCTCTCTTTTATTACCTGCTGATGCCAAAAAGGGGGAGAAGGTAATTAAGTCCAAATGCAAAACCAACAAGTCACTGCAAGGAAAGGATGATGGAAAAGATGACCAAGGAAACTCTGGAATGGGTAGTGGTCATAGTCAAGGTAGAAGGTTTACATCAAGACAAGCTAGTCACAGAACAAGTTCTGATACTGGGAAAAGAATAAGTTCTGCTGCTGGTAAAAGGATAAGTTCTGATGAACTTCTAGATCTTGATGAGGAAATGTCAAGACAGTTATTTCTTCAAGAAAATCCAGGGATGGACTTGGAAAGTTTAAAGGAAGAAGAAGCCAGACTTAAATCAGAGAAAGTCACATCTAAATCTGAAGCTTCTGGTAAAAAGTTACTTCCAAAACCTAAAGGGATTGTGATCAAAGAAAGGATACATACTGAAGAAACTTTGGCTAGATCACAACCACAGATAGATCCAAGATCCAAGGGTAAAGAAAAGGTTGGTGAACCTATCAAGCCTTATGTACCTCCTGAGGAAGAAGAAATTACTGATGGAAAAGATGATCTTGCTCTGACTTCAAGAAAAGTTCTTAAAACAACCTCTGACATGGCTCAAGTTGTTCAGAGTCAAGAAATTGTAAGTTCTGATATTCAGAAGAAGCAAGTAACCTCTGACAGTGCTCAAGTTAACTTGATATCAGAAAATAAATCTAAAACACTCCTACCAGGATTCACTAAAGCAAAACAGACTCAATCTTTGAAGACTACTCCAAGTGGTTTTGAAGCAAGAGTAGTTACTGGAAAGGAAGCTAGAGATAAAACTGGATTGGGAAGTGCTGATGAAAGAAGAGTACACAACACTACCGATGATCCAACTTCCTTGAGTGAACCAGGTATTGGAGCAACTCCTGAGAGATTGAATCAACTAGAATCTGTACAGATGGTTTACCATACCTACTTGAAAGAATACATCATATTGTATTTCATGACAGATGGTAGGGTTTATCATATAAGACAAAATGTCATTCCTTTGAAGTATTTTGAAGAATTGGAGCATGTACTTTTCTTACTTCAAGTGGATAACAGAATAACAGAGACTGCTGCAAACTACTTGAAAGAACAGATTCAGAGACAGAAAAGGCTTTATTCTGTTAAGTCTGACAGCAGATATGTTCCAAAGTACAGAAATCACAATGGTGATATTGTTGATATGAAGCCTAATACTGCACAGATCAGAACATATCTTGGTATTAAGGGGCTTGAATTCAATCTAGAGTCTAACAAAGCTTATGTCATAAGACTAGATCGGGAGTTGAGAAAAGCAAAGATTAATGATCTCAGAGCTGCAATATTTCAAACTGGTGAAGATACTGCAGAGATTAAAGATGTCAAACGGAGAATGATTGATGAACTCAGATATGCTGAGAAATGTTTGTTGAAGAATTATCTCAGAACAACTCCTGACATCAGAGAGATCAGAAAATGATGAAGCCAAGTCAAAGATCTACAACTACTTAAATTCTGATGTGTATACAGACCAAAGTTGTTATCAGAAGTTGAATTGGTAAAAGCTTTAAGGACTGTAAGTTGTAGTTATCTTGTCTATTTCTCATGCATTTGTACTTAATGTTTTTGACATCATCAAATATCTGTTAAACTTGTATATTTTGCTAATTTACAAGTTGGGGGAGATTGTTAGATATATTTGATAATGTCATGGCTAATATGTTTTATGTTTAGATTTCAGATCTTATTTGAACAGGACAAATCAGTACTTAACTGTTGATCAGTACTTATACTGTAAGTCATGACTTAAGGGATATCAGTACTTATGTTATCAGGAGATAAGCATCAGGAGATAGATATCAGAACTTAAGTGCTGAAGAACGATCAGATAAGGACAGTAGCTGATTAAAGTTAAGAAGATCAAGATAAACATAAGAAGAGATATGCATGAAGAAGGAATTCCGTGAAGAATGGAATACTTGGAATAGAAGATATCTGATTGATATATTTTAGGAAGCAGAATTATATTCCATATCAATTAGCGATTATCTTGTAACTGTGTAGTATATAAACACAGACATAGGGTTTACACTATAAGTGTTATCATTATCGAGAATATTATTTACTGTAACCCTAGCAGCTCTCGTGATATTTTGTTCATCACTGAGAGATAACAGTTCCAGATTGTAACAGAGTTTATTGTTTCAATAAAGTTTGTTTTCTGTTACATAATTTCTTGAAGTTTGATTTGATTGTAATAAACACTGTATTCACCCCCTCTACAGTGAAAGTGTGACCTAACAAAGAGCCTCGAATGTGATTGGAAGCTATTACAAACTAGGTTAATTGAACAAAGAAATATGTGGGAATGAGGTTCAACAACCATCAACTATTAAAAAAATTCATGAGCACTAATTACTAGAATTAGAAAGAAAAGAGAATTAATATGCATTATGTTGGTCCTTTTAGAACAGTAAAATAGAAAGGATAAGTGTAAGTGAGTTGGCTTCACCGCCACACGTATAGCAGGTTCATAGGCGTTTATATGTGTATACTCATAAAGACTAATTTAGCTCCATTATATATAAAATGGAGGCTTGAATTGAGTTATATGGGCAACTAATAGAATTTGATGTCAGCAAGAGGCTATTAAGTAGTGAGTGATGCTGCGAGTAAAAGTTTATGAAAAAGTTATAAGGTTGAGGAATCAACCTGAGAAAATGGAAGTGAGATACTTGAATGTATCATTATCTGATCCTTAGTGTGATTCTGGGGACAAAATCCTTTTAGGGGGGGAAGGATGTAATATCCGGGACATAGCGTGTAATTATTTTTATCGATAAATGATTATTATGTGATTATTATGTGATTTTTGGTGAATTATTTGACGATTAGTGTTGTTATGTGGATGTTGATATGTGGTAAAGTATAAGTATGTTAATTTAATTATGTCCAAAATAAAATACAGATAATTAAGGTATTTTTATGGTAATTTTTGGAGTATTATATAATTTTTTATTGATTTATGAATTTATTAATTATTTTCTGAATAATTACAAAATTATTTTATAAAGTCGGTCCGACTTCAACCATTTTTACATTTTTAGAACCCGAAACTCTTCTGAAAACTCCTTCATAACCTAATCTGGTAATTCTGGACATTTGTCGTGTTTTGACTTTTTCAATCCGGATTACGGTTTGACCCGTGTGCGGCCCGACACAAGATTTTCGATACGATAATCATTTCGGTGAATCATCAAAACCCGTATTCTCGAAAGACGGGATATTATTACATTATTTTCGTATAAAGTGTTTTATAAAAAGCCGAGTTTGGATAATTATCCAATACGGGTACCAAATCAGATCGTTTTTGCAGTTACTTAGCGGCTAAACAACTAATTTATCGATCCAAAATGATCCAAAACGAACCAATATTCCATAAATATACATATAGCCCTTTTATTATTTCATTTTATTCGTATAATCATAATCGATCAGTAAAAATATGAAATTTACAGAGGAAAAACCGTAAAAACGGTACGTTCTTGAGAATCAAACGCACAAACGAAGGCGTTATCGAACTCCGATTCGGGCGTGCAATATATCAAATCGAAGCTCTCGAAAAGACCCTTCTGAATCAATCAACTATTTTGGTGCAGAAATCGAGGTAATTTTGTTATTTAATTATTTTATTTCGAATTAATTAATAATTAAAAGAGGAATTTTTGTTCTTGATGTTGTTGATGTGATTTGATGGCATAATCATGTAGATCTTTTCTTCCTGGTCAATTTGGTATATGTAATAACCCCAATTTTTGGAATTTTTGAAACACTGATGAATAGTAAATTTTTACTGATGATGCTGATTAAGGAAAATTATCAGACCACGCTATATAAGAGTACTGTTATGGAGATTCTAAGATCGTATTAGTATTTCATAAAGTAAATGAGTGTATGTAAATGTCGTTAGAATTCGAATCTGGACACTTTGATTTTTTCCCGAAAATCCACCAGATACTGAAAGAATTGAGTATAAGGTACCGAAAGAATTGAGTATAAGGTAATATAATTAAAAGGATTTTTAATTAAGGATTATAAGAGAGGATCATTAAAGGATTATAAAATATTTGGAAAGATTTAGGGAAACTCAAATAATGAGATCCCGGATATGATCCCTCAAACGGATATCGAGAACGAAAGTTAAGCGAACCGTAAAACAAATACGCAACCAAGAGATAAGCTTGTTCAAGAATTCAAGGTATTATGACATCATCAAACCACAAGACAAAGACATGTGGCAAATAGATGACACAAGCAGGATGACATAAGCATGACAAGGGGTTTTGTTTTGTTGGTTGATTTTGGGCCATGTAAAATTTACCATGGTAAAAAGCTAAAACATTTGCCAAGACAAAAAGGAGAAGCAACCGAGAAAATATCATAAAACACAAAAATTAGAAGTTGACTTTTGCTTCCAAGAACAAAAGCTCTCGGCCAAAACAATACCAACAACTTCAAACTGCCATATGTCCTTCAATACTCACTCAAATGTTGTGTTCTATAGCTCGTTGGAAAGGTATTAAGATGACCTACAACTCATGTTCACAAGTCTCGTCCAAATAAGTATGGTAAGACCCTCATTTTTACAGTTCTTTCAATCGGACTTTTAGAAACTTCAAAACCTGACTTTGTGTTCTTGATTTCTTTGGAAAGATCAAGCTTGTAGGAGGTTAGATTAAGGCTCCCTAAGGCTTCCTAGCAACTTAACACATACCAAGGAATGTATAAACTTCAAACCCTAGCCTTTACTTTATTTGATAGTAAGTTTAATGGTTGGTTTTGTGAAATGAGAAGCATGGATTGTGATTATTAGTAGTTTGGTTTAATTTGGAAGTGTTTTGGTAATTGAAGCTTGATTATAGTTCATAGGTCTTGATTGTGGTTCACTTGAATCCGATGTACGGTTTAGGAGAAATGACCGTTTTAAGTAACGGCGTTTCGCGAACGAACCATTACCCCTCGCTTTACTTTGAAACCTTGATTAAAGCCCTGAAATGACTAATTGGAGTACGAAACAATTATGTAAGACTAATTGATCAGTTGGTAGAGTATTCGCGAAAGAGTCGCCTTAAAAATTTAAACGGTTAATTTTATAGAAATGGCGGAGCCGAGGGTACTCGAGCGACTTATGTGAATCGTTAAGTGCAAAAGCGAACATTAGGGTCCAATTGGTTAAATTCTAGTTTCTTAAGCGACCATGGTTTAATTCCAACTTATATGTTGTTTATAGGTTACCAGACTCGCCCTGGGCCTTTTACCACCCCCAGTCGCTCAGGCAAGCTTTCTACCCGTTATACTGTTGTTGTGATGTAAATATATTGATGCATTATCTTGAGATAAGTGCATGACTGTTATTAGCAAATCTTGCGATATATTGGAGCATGTTGATATGGTATATATATGCATGTTGTGAAATCTTGATATTCTATTATCAATTCAAATGCTTATAAACTGCATAATACATATGCTAGAGATAAGCAGTAGTTGCGTAAACCCTTAGTATAAGGGACCCAAAGGTGAACATTTTTCTAAAACGGGAGTCGATGTTCCCGAGTGTAATATATGTATATTTATATAAATATATATAGTTTTCTATAACTATTAATCGAATAAGGTATATTCGATAGTTTTGAATAATAATCAAACTTATTTTCGATTATTCAAATAAAGATCGTACTTTCGTATAAGTATATCTATGTTATTATTATTCGTTTCAAGTATGAATTTTTAAAACTTCTACTTCATTTATTTTTATAAAGATTATCCTTTATGGGAATATTATTTAAATAATAATATTCAGATATTTTCCAACATATTGGGACTGATTTATTTTATTAAATCAGCATTACTCTAAACATTCTTAAAAATGTTTTCGAGTCTTCAAAATAATTTTAAAAGTTAGAGCGGATCCCAAAACTCATTTTCAAATTTAAGATCTTCCTTTCAAATGGGACTTGAATACTCGCTCAAAAATCTGAGGGATCCGGATCTGTGGTATATTTTATATTCGCAACGAGGTTGCTGTTTTGAGAAAACAATTTGATTACTTGTCCAATGTTCGGGAAGTAAGTCCATCTAATTGAGTCGGCATAAGCGACAGGTCGGGGTACGGTCTACGAAGGTGTAAGAGGCTGGGTGACAGTCCATCCACGCGTGAGTGGACGGGTAACGGTCTAGCGCGAGGTCCTAATGCGGCCAGGGTGATGACCGGCGAGGAATTCATCAATCTATAGTAGAAAAGGTTACTTATTGGTATCTTTGCCTGATCAGCAAGATATCAGGTTTATGCCAAAATTCTCTTTGTTCTAAATTCATTGGGTATTATAACTCTATTTATAATTTTCATAACAGAGGGTTTCAAGGAATGTATGAGATATATATATATGTAGGTGTATATATATATCGGGAATTAATGAAGTATCTAGTAACTTCATTTCTTTAAATGATATTTCAAAGATTGAATCTATTCAAGTCTTATCTCGTAGTCTCATCTATGTGATGAACTTTTGGAAACTGATTATACCTTGAACGGTGGTAGTTCAAGTAGTATTCGGAAAATATATAAGTATATTGGAGTATCTTGTAATTTCATCTTTTTAACTTATATCTAGTAAATGATTATCTTATGCATGACAAAGATTTTCAGAAAAACGTTGAGACAATGTTAGATTTATGAGATCACCTTGCAACGATATTTTTATACAGTTATAGACTGGAACTCTGTGTATATTATGCATGGAAGAGGATTTCAAAGATTTTGAAAAGTATATATACATATATACTGATTATTTTGTGATTTGGTCACGTTAAGATATCAAACTTGGTTCATTTCTTCTTGACCAAGACTTTCATGAGTACTATGAGAGTGCTCATATATTGTTAATTATTATAAATATTATTTCGGTGGGCTTGTTGCTCACCCTTGCTTTCTTCTTTCATCACACAACAACAGATAGACAAGATGAATATGACCAAGCTCCCAATGTACGAGCGGATAGGAAACGTTCCGCAGTTTCATATAGGCGTTGATGCCGCTGTAGCCGAGGTAGGAACTACCAATAGGCTAGGCTTTTAACTGTTGATGAACCAGACTTATGTATATTTATGAATTCTAATAATGGAAAAGAATCTATAAATTTATTCAGAAACCCTTTTAAGGTGTAATGACTTATAATTGTGGAATGAAATGACTTGTGTTATTTTGGTATTCATCTCTGAGACTATAACTTGTGGTGTGTGCGTATATTGTGGGGTCACAGCATGCAGTAACTGGTTGTTTATTTAGATTAAGTGTTGTTAAGGGAAATGGAACTCATGACAACCCAGATCCCCGACCCCGGATTTGGGGGTGTTACAGTATATTATATGTCAAAAATAGAGTTCAATAACATATAGAAATTTATGATTAATTCTCGGATTATTAAATTAGGGTTCTAAACGTTTGAATGTTATTAATCAAGAAATGGGTGTTTCTGCCCTGGGGGTTATTAGCTATTTCTGATGATTTTATCATGTTCCTCGCTCAATTTGCAATCGGAATATATATATATATATATATATATATATATATATGAAAGTTACAAATGATTCCGAAAAGACAGAGAACGAAGCTCCCCGAATATTCGCCAGGCTTGGTCGATTTTCACTGGAATCAGAGTTCAGGCAGTGAACTGCTGGTCTAAATTATTCCAATGCGTTCCTGGTTGAGTTTGGAATGATAACCCCATACGAATCAGGTTCAACAACCCCGTTTCTGTCAAGATTTGCCTCGCCGAACTCTTTCCCCCGGCCTCCGTGTTCTTCAGAATTGGGTGACCCATTCGGGTCAATTTTGACCCGGGGTTCGACCCGCTTTTGATCTGCTTTGTTTCCAAATTGTTTCTAAAATGTTGTTTTTACAATTTGACCCCCAAAGTTCTGAATTCTTGCAAATAATGGACGACTGTTTTAAAAACTTACAGAAAATGGATTTCTATTTTAAATTATTTTAATTATGATTTGTTAATTTAATTATTTTAAATTCAGAAAATTGTTTTAATTATTTATTTATTCAAAAATAAATCAAAATTATTGTATTAATTATAAAATGATTCGGGTGTTCGAACCCTATTATTTAATTATAAAATGATTCGGAGTCCCGTTTTAATTTCGAAAAATGTTCAAAAATTCGTATTAAATACCTGGAAAATCATTTTAACCCTGAATCTTCTTTGAAAAATTATTCGGATTAAATATCATGTATGCTATGTGCTACGTGCTATATGAATGATGTGTTATATGCCTATGTGATTATTGTTTGATTGTTTTAGTCATAACTTTCAATCCGTAAATCAGATTTGGGTAAGACGAAGGGTAGATAGAACTTTATGACGTTTATGTGATGATTAGAATAATATGAGATTGAGTATTGAAAGATACTTGTGATGCCTAGTAGAGTAAGCGAGGCATAGAAAAGGAAACCAGTGATCCATAAATGGAATCGAAGCGTAGAAAGAGAAGGCGAGTGATTGATAAATAGAAGCAAGGCATAAAAAGAGAAGGTAAGTGGTTGATGAGTATAACTGTTAGATGAGTACAAGTAAAGTGGAAATCATCTGTGATAAGGCAAGTACTTCTAAACCTTTCTTCAAGATATATTGAAAGTATTTTCAAACTTTCTCATAACATGTTACTATTATTCAAAATAACTATTGTTATAGATTGCAAGCGCTTTAAACTATTCAACCTTGAACCCTGATTCTTATTGATCTTGAGCCATAAGCCTTATTGTAATATCCGGGATATATCGTGTAATTATTTTTGCTAATAAATAATTATTATATGTGTTCAGTATTTATTCTATGAATTATTTGTTAAGTGTTAAATGTGTTTAGATGTTTAAAAATAATATTAATTGAGTATTTTAATTTTAATATGTCCAAAATAAAATATAGATAATTGTCATGTCTTCCTAATTATTTTTATGATGATTTATGACTTTATCGGAATTATATGGATTTTATAAAATCTTTTTCCGAGTATTTAAAAACTATTTTATACAAACGGAACCAACCGACGTCATCCGTTTTTACGTTTTTATAACCCGAAACTCTTCCGATAACTCCTTCCTAACCTAAATGCAATATTCCGAGCATTTTCCATGTTTCAACTTTTTCTATCCGGCGTACGGTTTGTCCTGCGCGGGTCCCGACGTAACATTTTTGATACATTATTCGTTTCGGTAAATCAATAAAACTCGTATTTTCGATAAATGAGATCTTTTTATTAAACTATCACAATTATCACCTCGTAATACGTGTAACCAGGCGCTGAGACCAAGACCACAGTACAAATTGTACTGATTTGGATAATTATCCCGAAAACCGGTACCGTTTGGATCAGTTTTTATAAATAAACGTACCATTTTATATCTGGAATGATCCAACGGGATACTAATTTTCCGTAATTATAAATAGCCTTTACCGTATTTTATTCCGTATCAAAAATCATTTGCAGTCAGTAATTATAAAAATTTTCAGAGAAAATACTTATATTCATAATCTTTTCTGAGAATCAAACCAACAATCGGAGGTGTTACCTGAGTCCGTTTGGAAAGCTCGAGTACTCAAAACGAAGGTCTTTAGGTGTACTTTCAGATTCTGTGAACCACATACCTAATGATTTTCATATGTCATATGTCTGATTTGATGATTTGATGATTGCATGTTGTAGAGCTTGTTTTCCTGATGATTTTCATATGTCATATGTCTGATTTGGAGTTCAATAACATGTTCAAAATTGAGTTTAATCTTCGAATTTTAAATTTAGGGTTTATAATCCGTATGAATGTTTTCAATTGAAATTTGGGGCTTTTTGATTTAGGGGTTATTAGCTGTTGATTTATAGTGGGTTGTGTTCCTTATGAAATTTGCAATCGATTGGTATATAGCTCGTTAACAGAGGATGTCTGAATCGAAGGGAGTTGTGTTTTGAAGTTTTCGATGTTTCGCCAGAAATCGGCGATGTTCTTAACCATTTTCCGGCCAGGACAGGGATGATTGATGTGTTTTGATTGCATGAATAGGTTCCTGGTGTTGTATAGAGTAGATCTAGAGCAGATGGTAAGGTGAGGGTGCCGGAATTGTGTTCTCCGGCCACACCTGTGTTTTTCGGCGACTGGAACTGTAAAATTACAGTTTAGTACCTCAATTATTGGGGACGATGAAGTTCAATCCCTGAACTTTCCAGAGTTTGCAAATTTAGGATTCCTGTTTTAAAAATATTCAAAAATCATATTTTCTATTTACTTTAATTATGAAAATTCGTTTTTAATTTCTGAAAATTCTAAAAAATTATTATTTTAATTCCAAAAATTATTTTTAATTCAAAAATAAATCTGAATTAATTTGTTAATTAATTTAGTTAATTTTTAATTGATTAATTGGTCAATTAATTCGAAAATTAATTGATTAATTGATTTAATTAATTATTAATTGATTGTAATTAATTATTTAATTAGATTTAATTATTTTAAAATTCCGAAAAATAGTTTCAAGCTTTAAAATATTATTTTAAATTGTTTTCAAGGCTCGATAATTATTATAAAATTGTTTTGAAGCCAGATTTGGCCAACCGAACCCTGTTTATTACTCTAAAATAGATCCAACGACCCGTTTTAATTCCGAAAAATATTTTAAAAATCATTTTAAATACCCGAAAGCCTGTTTATGACCCGAGACTTCTTTATAAATGATATATCATTGATTATTTGACATGGTATGTGTTATATGTGACTTGTTGGTTAACTGTCGGTCTATATATTCGATGTTTACTTTTTTATAGTATAACTTTCAATCCGTTAATCAGATTTGGGTAGAACGAAGGGTAGATAGAAGTACATGTCGAATAGAACGTATGAGTTAAATATTGATAGATGTTTGTGATATGTGAGCAGAAGAGGCATGGCGTAGGAAAAGGAAACAGATAGTCGAGGAGTTAGACAGTTGTGATTGAAAGTGAGTGCAGTATAGCAAGCTAGTACCAGGCAAGTGTTCTGAACTTTCTCAAGATATATTATAGTGGAGTGATAGTCATGTTCTATATTACAAGTGCTTTGAAGCACTGAACCTAAACCCTGATTCCAGTTATTGATCTTGAGCAGTAAACCTTATTCTTTCTAAACCATTGATTGTTGTACACCCAGATACGAACCATAAATATACGATACTACTCCACAAATACATACAAACTAAATACCAAACACTGAACCTAATTACTTATATACTCAAACCATTGTACCTTATGATTTGAAAGACCAATTCCTGGTAACCCTGAAACATTGATTCCTTGGTTATTCAATTCTTTCATTACCTAACATCCAAGCTTTGAAAATGCTATATTAATCCTTATGCAGATTGAAACCATTTCATTATTGAACATCCAATGTTGGTAATGATTCTGTTTATTGCTTATTACTGTTTATTCTGTTATTATGTTAGAATTGGATTATTTTTATAAAATTATGGACCAAATTCGTGGTCAGACCATATAATAGTCAAGTTAGGCTAATGTGTGCCTTCGATCCAGTAGTTAGAGCAGTGTTGTGTGCTTTGCTCGGGGTTAGTGCGTGACTGATCAACAGCCTAACCTTGGTTTTTAAAATGAAAATATAATATCCAATTCTAAATCATAATTCATTATTCACTTGGTATCATAACCCTTTTCACTTGATGATCATTATTCTCAGTTTTGTCATTGTGACTTGCTGAGCTAGTTAGCTCATTTGTGCGATATTGTTTATGTTCTTTTCCAGTTAAGAAGGAACCAGTTGGTAGCGAGGATCCCCGGTCCAGCGCGAGAGCTAGGGGTTCAGGTTGATCGAGTTAAGCTAGTAGGCTTCTTTTGGGATAGTTTGAGTTTGTAAAAGTTTGTAATAATGTTTAATATTCAGTTCTGAGTTTGGATAGTTGGGATTTGAACGGTTTGTAATATAAGTGTGTGTTTGGCTTGTGCGCATACTTTAACCTGTTGCGGTCCGTGGTAGTTGGTAAGTAGGGTCACTGCATATTATTATTATCTTTATTATTGTTATAAGCAGGTTATAAATAAGGTGTGTGTGTGTGGACCCCAAACTTCTGACCCGGGTTTGGAGGGCGCCACATGTTTGGTATCAGAGCTACAGGTTATAAGTCACTGACATAAGCCTAGGTTGACGGGAATGGGTAGAGGGTTAGGATCAGAAGTAAGAAATAGAAAAATAGAACGTCGAGAGGTTGAGTACTACGGTATAATAAGTATTAGTATGATTGGCGTTGTGGTTCGAGATTCTTATATTGTGATATAATTTCAGATAGCAGCATTGGCCGACTCTTTCATCCCCGTATCAGCTGATCACTCAGAGCCCTCAGTTGGAGTACCATCTTCAGATCCACGTCCTTTGTTCCACCAGTGTTGGCTATTCTACCTCCCGTACCACTGCAGGCTATTCCACCCCGAGGCATGAGACCACCTGTCAGAGGACCCCCACCAGTTGATTCAGATTCCACTGGGAATTCAGTTGCAGGTGCCCCATTCCAATCTATATTGTCCCCAGTTCCTTATTACCGGTATGAGGCTCTTCTATTGGAGCGTGATTCTTTGTTGGCCCAGATTCGAGAGCTACAGCATATCATCAGGACTACAGATGTTGATCGTGGTGTGAGGGAGCTCCGAGAGGAGATCCATGTGATCCATGTGATACGCAGGATTCTTGAGGCTAGGCTACATGGAACTACACTACCTGGCCGAGGCCCTGATGCACTTATGGGATGGGCTACTGAGGTGATGAAGGACTTTGAGAGCCTGGGAGGACCAGAGTTTCCTTGGAGTTGAGTCAGAGATCAGAGATGTAAATGCTGATTAAAGTTGTTGTGATTGTGTAGTATGTACAGTAGTGTGTAGTATGTATCAGTAGACTTTTGAGTTGTACTTATAGACTAGCTATGTTGACTAGTGAGTAGGCTGTTGTATCCTTTTTGTTTTTACTTCTGAAGCGTCTTTACGCTTGTACTACCCAAAACTTTTGATCTATATATATATATATATATATATATATATATATCAGTACCTTTTTCTTTTCAGCATTGTCACTTACTTTACTGCACCTGTTTTACTTTACCTTATTTATTGCACCAGTTATACCCTTGTGATACCATATACCCTGTTCCCTTAACTGTTTATATTCTGTAAAGAAGCATGCAATTTACTTAGTTCAACTGTTACAACTGTTTTCAAAAAGAGATATTTCTATTTTACAAAACTTTTCTTTTATGCAAAGGATTTGATTTAAAAGCTAAATAAGTTTTTTGATTCTTTATAGAAAAATGCCTCCCAGAAGAAATACCTGCACCAACATCCATAATGAAAAAACCAATAACAACAACAATAATAACAACCAAGATGATACAAACCAGAATACAAACCCAGGACCCATAGACCCAGCAATAGCCCAGATTCTCCAAATCTTGGCCCAACAAACAGTTCACCTGGCACAACAACAACAAAGACAGACCAATCCCCAGGTAACTTTCAAAACTTTTCAGGCAGTAAACCCACCAGAATTCAAGGGTTCCTTAGAACCGATTGAAGCAAATGTTTGGTTAAAGGAAATAGAGAAGGCATTTTCCTTAGTGAAGGTAAAGGAAGAATAAAAAGTCGAGTTTGCAAGCTACTATTTGAAGAATGAGGCCACCTATTGGTGGGAGATGTGAAGACATTGAAAGGTACGGATGTTATTACTTGGGAAAGGTTTAAGGAATTATTTTTAGAAAAGTATTTTCCTCAGTTTGTTCAGGATCAGATGGAGCTGAAGTTTTTAGAATTGAAGCAAGGAAATATGTCGGTGGCAGATTATGAAAGTAAGTTCGAAGAGTTGTCAAGGTATATGCCGTCATATATGGATACTGACAGGAAGAAGGCTAAAAGATTCCAGCAAGGTTTGAAGCCATAGATTAGAGGAAAGGTAGCCATTTTTGAATTGGATACCTATGCAGGAGTTTTACAGAAGGCTATGATTGTAGAGACAGAGAGTGACATGCCACAGAAGGAGAAAGAAAGCAAGAAAAGGAAATTTGAAGGAAACGAAGGTCAGTCACAGCCAGGGAAGTTTCCAAATTTTAAGAAGGGCAAGTTTCAGCCAGGGAGATATTCTAATTTCAGGAGACAAAATGCAGGCGACGGAAGCCAGGGCAACCGTCCAGTTAATGCGAATCAGCCGAATCAGTTGAGGTTAACTTTTCCAGATTTTCAGGTATGTGGAAAGAAACATGGAGGAGTTTGTAATAAGTTGAATGTAGTTTGTTTTAAGTGTAACCAGAAAGGGCACTATTCGAGGGAGTGCCGAAATTAGCCGGCGAGAGAACCAGCAAACAAGGATCAGCCTATCCGGAATCCAGCAGTTAAGGTTCCAGCCATTGGATTTATGTGCTTTAAATGTGGAAAGTCAGGACATATAGCCAGGGATTACAAGACACCGGCCCCAGTCAGTAATGCATTGAGGATTATGGGATCTACCCTAGCAGTGAATGAGGCTCCAAGGGCTAGAGTTTTTGATATATCTGTGAAGGACGCTATCCAGGATACTGATATCGTGGCAGGTACACTTAATGTGAATTCTTTATGTGCCAAAGTGTTAATAGATTCGGGAGCAACTCGATCGTTTGTTTCACAAGATATTGTTAGTAAGTTAAATTATCCAGTTGAGTATTTAAATGAAATAATGACTGTGGAATTAGCAAATCAAGAATGAGTATCTGTTAATCAAGTTTGCGGAAATTGTGAGATTGAGATTTCTGGTAGTAAGTTTTGTGTAGATTTAATACCATTTAAGCTAGGAGAATTTGATGTTATCTTAGGAATGGACTGGTTATCTAAGCACGATGCCCAGATAGATTGTCGAAATAAAAAGGTAATAGTGAAGATGCCAGATGAAAGAATAGTAACGTTCAAGGGCCAGAAGCAAGTAAAGAAGTTTTTAACGATGATTCAAGCCAAGAAGTTACTACGGCCAGGATGCGAGCATTTCGTGGAATATGTGATTGACAGAAGTCAGGAGTCAGCAAAACTTGAAGATATTCTAGTAGTGAATGAATTTCCAAATGTGTTTCCCGATGAGTTACCAGACTTCCTCCAGATAGAGAAATTAAGTTTGCAATCGACTTAGCACCTGGAACAGAACCAGTATCCAAGGCCCCGTACACAATGGCGCCCGTTGAGATGAAAGAGCTAGCGAAGCAATTACAAGAGTTGTTAAGGAAAGGAGTAATCAGACCTAGTGTATCCCCGTGGGGTGCACCGATACTATTTGTTAAAAAGAAGGATGGAAGCATGAGACTGTGCATCGACTATAGGGAACTCAACAAGCTTACAATCAAGAACAAGTATCCGTTACCCAGAATTGACGATCTCTTTGACCAATTGAAGGGAGCCATGTACTTCTCCAAGATTGACTTAAGATCGGGATATCATCAACTAAATATTAAGCCAGAGGATATACCGAAGACAGCTTTCAGGACAAGGTATGGACATTATGAATTTTTAGTGATGTCTTTTGGATTAACCAATTCCCAGGCAGCGTTTATCGACCTGATGAACAGAATTTTCAAGGAATACTTGGACAAGTTCGTTATTGTGTTTATAGACGACATTTTGATCTATTCAAAGACGGAAGAGGATCATGCGGAACATTTGAGAACAGCTTTGGAGATTTTAAGGAAAAAGAAGTTATATGCTAAATTTTCAAAATGTGAGTTTTGGCTATAGTAAGTTCAGTTCTTAGGGCACATAGTCAATAATGAAGGGATCAAAGTGGACCCAGCAAAGATTGAAGCAATTACAAATTGGGAAAGATCGAGAATACCAATAGAGGTAAGAAGTTTCTTGGGATTAGCGGGATATTATCGTCGATTCGTTCAAAATTTCTCAAGGATTGTAACACCATTGACAAAGCTTACACGCAAGAATAAAAAGCTTATATGGAACGACAAATGCGAAGAAAATTTTCAGGAATTAAAGCGAAGATTAATCACGGTACCTATTTTGTCACTTCCAGACGATCAAGGTAATTTTGTAATTTATAGCGATGCTTCTCATAAAGGACTAGGATGTGTTCTGATGCAGCACGATAAAGTGATTGCGTATGCGTCAAGGCAATTGAAACCACACGAACAGAAATATCCTACTCATGATTTGGAGCTAGCAGCCATAGTTTCCGCTTTAAAGATTGGGAGACATTATCTGTATGGAAAAAAGTGCGAGATTTACACGGATCACAAAAGCTTGAAGTACATATTCACACAAAAGGAGCTTAATATGAGGCAAAGGAGATGGTTAGAATTGATCAAGGATTATGACTGCACGATTAATTATTATCTCGATAAAGCGAACGTTGTAGCAGATGCGTTGAGTCGGAAGGAAAAGTTAAATGTGTTATCAGTGCCCAAAGAAATATATAAGGAATTTCATAAATTGGAATTGGAAATTAGAGTTTGCAAGCCTGGTGAAGCAAAAGTGTATAGTATGACTTTCCATCCAGAGTTGTTAGAAAAGATAAAGAAGTGTCAGGAAGATGTAATGTATCAAGATATAAATTGTTTGGTAGGTGAAGAATTGTGTACGCAAAAGGACGATCAAGGTATTCTTATATTTTCTTCTAGAATTTGGATTCCACCAGTGACGGAGTTGAAGAATGAAATTTTACAGGAAGATCATAACTCGAGGTATTCAGTCCATCCAGGGAGTACCAAAATATACAGAGATTTAAAGGAAAATTATTGGTGGCTAGATATGAAGAGGGAAATTGTGGAATGGGTTAACAGATGTTATACATGTCAGAGAGTTAAAGCAGAACATCAGAGACCAAGTGGATTGCTACAGCCATTGGAGATTCCAGAGTGGAAGTGGGAACATATTGCCATGGATTTCATAGTTGGATTACCAAGGACAAGGGCTAATCATGATACCATTTGGGTTATAGGGGATAGACTTACCAAGTCAGCTCATTTTTTTCCTATAAATGAAAGATTTTCGCTCGATAAGTTAGTCCATATGTACCTGAAGGAAATTGTAGTTCGTCATGGAGTTCCTGTGTCTATCGTATCTGATCGGGATCCAAGATTTAATTCAAGAGTTTGGAAAAGTTTTAAAAAATGTTTAGGAACAAGACTGAATATGAGTACGGCTTACCATCCACAGACGGACGGCCAGAGTGAAAGAAAGATCCAGACAATTGAAGATATATTACGTGTTTGTGCTATTGACTTCAAAGGGAGTTGGGACGAGCATTTACCTCTGGTAGAATTTGCTTACAACAACAGTTATCACGCCAGTATTGGGATGCCACCCTATGAAGCCCTTTATGGACGCAAATGCAGATCTCCAGTATATTGGGATGAAGTAGGAGAACGCAAAATACTTGGACCTGAATTAGTGCAGCAGACAAAGGAAGTTGTTGAAGTTATCCAGGAGAGATTGATAGCCGCACATGACCGTCAAAGGAAATATACAGATCAGTCAAGGAAAGACATGGAATTCGAAGAAGGGAATTTGGTATTATTGAAAGTATCACCGTGGAAGGGATTAACGAGATTTGCAAAGAAAGGAAAGTTGAGCCCAAGATATGTCGGACCTTTTGAGATTCTAAAGCGCGTTGGCAAAGTAGCTTACGAGTTGGCGTTACCTCCGCACATGGAGCACATTCACAATGTTTTTCACGTATCGATGCTTAAGAAGTATAATCCAGACTCCAGGCATGTAATAGAATATGAGCCAATAGAGCTTCAGGCAGAATTGTCATATGTAGAGAGTCCAATAGAGATTCTAGAGGAAAGAGAAAAAGTATTAAGGAATAAAGTGGTAAAGTTAGTAAGAGTATTGTGGAGAAACCCAAAGGTTGAAGAGTCAACCTGGGAGTTAGAGAGTGATATGAAGGAAAAGTGCCCTCATTTGTTTTCTTAGAAGATTCTGAGGACAGAATCCTTTTAAGGGGGGAAGGATGTAATATCCGGGATATATCGTGCAATTATTTTTACTAATAAATAATTATTATATGTGTTCAGTAATTATTCTGTGAATTATTTGTTAAGTGTTAAATGTGTTTAGATGTTTGAAAATAATATTAATTGAGTATTTTAATTTTTATATGTCCAAAATAAAATATAGATAATTTTCATATCTTGCTAATTATTTTTATGATGATTTATGATTTTATAGGAATTATATGGATTTTATAAAATCTTTTTCCGAGTATTTAAAAACTAATTTATACAAACGGTAACCAACTGACGTCATCCGTTTTTACGTTTTTTAACCCGAAACTCTCCTGAGAACTCCTTCCTAACTTAATTGCAATATTTCGAGCATGTTCCATGTTTCGACTTTTTTGATCCGGCGTACGGTTTGTCCTGCGCGGGTCCCAGCACAATATTTTCGATACATTATTCATTTCGGTAAATCAATAAAACTCGTATTTTTGATAAACGGGATCTTTTTATTAAACTATCACAATTATCACCTCGTAATACGTGTAACCAGGTGCTGAGACCCAGACCGCAGTACAAATTGTACTGATTTGGATAATTATCCCGAAAACCGGTACCGTTTGGATCAGTTTTTAAAAATAAACGTACCATTTTATATCCGGAATGATCCAACGGGATACTAATTTTCCGTAATTATAAATAGCCTTTATCGTATTTTATTCCGTATCAAAAATCATTTGCAGTCAGTAATTATAAAATTTTCCAGAGAAAATACTTATATTCATAAACTTTTCTGAGAATCAAACAAAAAATCGGAGGTGTTACCGGAGTCCGTTTGGAAAGCTCGAGTACTCAAAACGAAGGTCTTGAGGTGTACTATCAGATTCTGTGAACCATATACCTGTGGAAATCAAGGTTTATTTTCTGAAAATTTGTTTATTTTCGAATTATTTTTATTAGAAAAATGAATTTTTATTCGGATGATTGTTTGAATAATTTGATGATTGCATGTTGTAGAGCTTGTTTTCCTTATGATTTTCATATGTCATATGTCTGATTTGGAGTTCAATAACATGTTCAAAATTGAGTTTAATCTTCGAAATTTAAAATTAGGGTTTATAACCCGTATGAATGTTTTCAATTGAAATTTGGGGCTTTTTGATTTAGGGGTTATTAGCTGTTGATTTATAGTGGGTTGTGTTCCTTATGAATTTTGCAATCGATTGGTATATAGCTCGTTAACAGAGGAGGTCTGAATCGAAGGGAGTTGTGTTTTGAAGTTTTCGATGTTTCGCCGGAAACCGGCGATGTTCTTGGCCATTTTCCAGCCAGGACAGGGATGATTGATGTGTTTTGATTGCATGAATAGGTTCCCGGTTTTGTGTAGAGTATATTTGGAGCAGATGGTAAGGTGAGGGTGCCAGAATTGTGTTCTCCGGCCACCCATGTGTTTACCGGCGACTGGAACTGTAAAATTACAGTTTAGTACCTCAATTATTGGGGACGATGAAGTTCAGTCCCTGAACTTTCCAGAGTTTGCAAATTTAGGATTCCTGTTTTAAAAATATTCAAAAATCATATTTTCTATTTATTTTAATTATGAAAATTCCTTTTTAATTTTTGAAAATTCTAAAAAAATTATTATTTTAATTCCAAAAATTATTTTTGATTCAAAAATAAATCTGAATTAATTAGTTAATTAATTTCAGTTAATTTTTAATTGATTAATTGTTCAATTAATTTGAAAATTAATTGATTTAATTAATTATTAATTGATTGTAATTAATTATTTAATTAGATTTAATTATTTTAAAATGATTAAAAAATTCTGAAAAATAGTTTTGAGCTTTAAAATATTATTTTAAATTGTTTTCAAGGATCGATAATTATTATAAAATTGTTTTGAAGCCAGATTTGGCCAACCGAACCTGTTTATTACTCTGAAATTGATCCAACGACCCGTTTTAATTCTGAAAAATATTTTAAAAATCATTTTAAATACCCGAAAGCCTGTTTATGACCCGAGACTTCTTTATAAATGATATATCATTGATTATTTAATGTGGTATGTGCTATATATGACTTGTTGGTTAACTGTCGGTCTATATATTCGATATTTACTTGTTTATAGTATAACTTTCAATCCGTTAATCGGATTTGGGTAAAACGAAGGGTAGATAGAAGTACATGTCGAATAGAATCGTATGAGTTAAATATTGATAGAGGCTTGTGATATGTGAGCAGAAGAGGCAAGGCGTATGAATGGGAAACATATAGTCGAGGAGTAAGACAGTTGTGATTAAAAGTGAGTGCAATATAGCAAGCTAGTACCAGGAAAGTGTTCTGAACTTTCTCAAGATATATTGTAGTCGATTGATAGTCCTGTTCTATATTGCAAGTGATTTGAAGCACTGAACCCTGAACCCTGATTCCAGTTATTGAACTTGAGCCGTAAACCTTATTCTTACTAAACCATTGATTATTGTACACCCAGATACGAACCATAAACATACGATACTACTCCACAAATACATACAAACTAAATACCAAACACTGAACCAAATTACTTATATACTCAAACCATTGTACCTTAAAATGAAAAGTGAATATCCAATTCTAATCATTGCTTATTCAGAAACTTGATTCTTCTGAATCATTTCAATTGGTTATTGTTTAACCTTAGTTATTGCTATTATGACTTGCTGAGCTAGTTAGCTCACTCTTGCAAACCTTTTTATATTTTCAACAATTGAAAAGGAAATTGTTGGTAACGAGGATTCCCAGTCTAGTGTGTGAGCTAGGATTTCAGGTTAAGTTGGATCGAGCTAGCAGGAGCTTTATATTGTAAATGAGTTATGCAAGATTGTAAGAACGATATCATTATCAGTTGTAAGTTAAACTAGTTGGGTTTTGGTATGATATAATAAAAGTTAAGGTGGTGGCTTGTTTTCATACTTTAACCTGTTGCGATCCGTGGTCGTGTAAAGAAGGGTCAATGCATATAATATTTTATATACAGGTTTAAATATGGTGTGTGTATGTGTGTATGTTATGGAACCCAAACTTCTGACCCAGGTTTGGAGGGCGTTACAGTTGATGTCTTCTAGGCGAGGTTTGACCTCTTTCCAGATTTCTCAACTTCATTTCATCTATTAGAATTGGTCTTAATTGATTGATGTGTTTCACAGATTTTTCTTGTTTGACAATTGGACCAAATTCCTTCTCAATTCTTTCATCAAGATTCTTCATTTTCTCTTTCAGCTTGAGTTCACCTGCTGCTATGTTGATTAAATCAATACTATCTAGCACTGGTGGCTTTTGGAAGGTAATGGCTAGAACAATTACCTTACTGGCTTGGACATGAACATCCTTCTCCCCCTTTTTGTTATCATCAAGTAGAGCAAGAGTTGAAGTTTGAGCTGCCACCAGTTATTGTAGTAGAAGAGTTTGAGTTTGTTTATTGGTAAGGATTTGAGTAACTGAGTTATCCACTTTTGTCAGTCTTGAACCCAAATCCTCAACTTTTCTATTCAAGTTAAATTCCTTCCTGAGCTTCTGGTGTATGTCTGTCATGGTTTACTCAGGAAGTTTGGCATCCAGTCTTTTAGTGAGATCCTCCTTGACTTGCTCAATAGAATGCTTGAGTTCATCCATGGTTTGATTATGTTGGAGAGCCAGAATTTTATGCAACTGAAGAGACTCAAGATGGGCCTATAGAAGACTTTTGGTGCTGGCATTATTGGTGGCCTGAATGGCAAATTAAGTGTAATGGATGAGCTTGAACAAGGTGGATTTGAAATGATCATAGTTGCAGTCTTTTGTGAACATCCAAGCTGGAGTTTCTGCATCTCCCCTTATGTTCATGCCTACCTCTTCGATATCCTTTCCAAGAGAGTCATCCCCAATTGAATCACCAGTAGCACTATAAGGATTATAAAGATCATCACCACCTATAGGTGGAATAGAATTGATTGCATTATTTGCCCTTAGCATAGAAGCTGTAGTGTGCACCAAGTTCAGAGTCTTCTCAGCATCCTCATTGCCCTGTTCAGCTAGAATTTTATATGCTGGAACAGGGTGAGTAAATGCATCAGCATCAAAAGAGACAGAATCTAGAACAGCTTGATATTCTTTCTGAAATAGTTTCTCTCTATCTGCATCATTGACATCCATTAACTCACTAGCAGTGGGATCTTCCAATTCTTATGTGTCTGCTTTTCTCTCATTTTCTCTCTGTTCTTGCATCAAGGGCGACCCTTGGCTTCCCACCCATACACCCTCACCTTTACCATCTATGGTGGGACTCCTCTCACTCACTTCTGCCATGCTAGAAGAAATGGCATGCATATCATCACTCTTTTCCTCTCTTTTTCCTGAGAGCAACTCAGCCTATCACTCAAGTCACTCCTTTTCCTCAATCCTAAGAGTGATTGAACAACTACTAAGTCACCTACACTAGTCACATGTTTAGAAATTTCAAGCTGTGTAGAGACTTCCAATGGATGAGAGACATTTGTCGAAATAACAGTTGTGAATGTCGATGGATAATTGCTGTTAAGCTCATCCATCGAGACACAATCACTTATCCGTCAAGAGACAATTACTTGTTGACGGATGAGTAATATCTGTCGAGAAGGTACAAATGATAGAGTTAGGAGTTGAAACTACTGTTGAATCTGTGGTGATTGATTTGAGATTATGCACAGATTTCTCAGTAGTTTCATAAAGAAAGGACAAGTAAGACAACAAATCATCAATAAGATGATGCTCACTTGCTTTAGATTTTGGATCCTCCATGAGTTTCAAAGATGGAGAACCAGGAAATGATGTGTTTATCATATCCACATCCAGTGAGTTTGTGGGAGAATTGTGTGTGAAGTATTTCGATTGTGAGAGAATTTGGCTGTGACTCCACATTTATTGGAGCCACATCAATCTGAGTTTGATATGGTGCATTAACTGAGTCTTTGACTGCAGTTGGAACTGTGTGTGCATCCTGTGACTCCCCCAAAGTTTTTAATTTCTTCTTTCTAATATAGGTTTGAGTTTGGTTTGCAGTGTCCCTACCCCTTTTGTTTTGTGCTCTTGGAGATGGGCTATTTTCAATAGTTACATCCTTTTGGGGGATTGCAACTAGCAATGTGATACTTTCCTTATTAATCACCACAGCCTGTTGGGAGCTGTGGTGTGGCTAGGCTGGGATTTACTAACCTCTCTCACCTTATTCTTGGGGATTCTTTGATGTTCACCCTGTCCCTCAAATTTCTCACCACCCGTCACACTCCCCTCAAGTGCTTTGGTAGTTTTTAAAACTAGTTTCTTTTGAGAGGAACTAGAGTGTGATTTCTTTGATTTGGATTTTGAATTTTTAGGTTTAGTGGCTTGGGTAAGTATATGTTTGGTCACAGTCACAGATTTCATAGCCACGGTTGAATGCAAAGAAACTGGAGGTTGGGAAAGAGTTATGACAGAAATAGTTACCTCACTTACCTGAGGTGCCACCATGATTAGCAGATAGGTGAGAGGCACTTCATTATAAAGATTATTATTGTTCAAATCAGCAAGTACCCTCTTTTCTTGGACCCAACAATCAAGCTTATATGTTGGGTTATCATAAGTACCCTTAGAAACATGATTTGCTAGCATCATAAGAAACCTGGCATAGTATATGTTCTTTGACCTTTTCTTGATATCTCATAATTTATACCCTAATTCTATCATGACAGAGTTACTAAAATTAAAGTACTTGTCATTTAAAAGCATATATAGCATGTTAATCATTGAATAAGTAACTGCATCAAAGTTGCTAATTTTACCAGAAAATGCTTTTATAAAAGAATCATAGAGAAAGTTCCATTCTTTTCTAAGGCCCATTCTCCTAACCTTACCTAGTTTGGCAAGATTGAGACAATATCCCATAGGCATAAGCATGGTGCTCACATCTGTGTCTGTGTGTGGAAAAATAGTGTTATTTTCAGGCAAACGGAAGCATGATTATATTTCATCACAATTAATACAATAATAATTACCTTTGATAGAGAAGACAATGGTTTTATCTTTAGAGTTGTACACAGTCGTAGTCCAGATCTGCTCCATAACTTCACAATAGATTACTCAAGACTCAAGCACAACATAGCTTAGTTTGCAGTTGCGAATGAAGTCCATCATCTTGTGATAGTCCTCAGAAGCAGCAATGTTCTTGTCCACCAGTGCCACAAAGTTGTTCTTCTCATAGACAAATCCAGACTGAGACCTAATCTTGACTACATGTGCCATTTTTGTGATTGAAAGTAGTTACAGAGAAAGAGGGTTTTTAGAGATGAAGAGAGTAAAAATTGCTTTGAGAAAGATAAAAGTAAAATAAAAAATGAAAGGGGGCTTTTATACTTTCTCAGAAATAAACAAGTAAAAATTAAAAGTACAATAAAGTACCCAATGAAAATTTCAAAAATAGTTTTTTAAAGATGAAATAAACCGTAAAAATTCTAAAGATTATCCATCGACATACACATACACACTATAAGTAAATTCGACGGATAATGTATAGAATTAACGGCTATGATTAAAGTAATTCGACGGATATAAATTAAACAATTATCTGTCGAGATATAAAGTATCCAGAAAAATATTTAATTTTTAATAGATAAAAAAATTCAATGGATATTTAGTTTCAACGGATAATGAACATCCGTCAATATATAAATTTTGACTTAGCCAAAATTTCATCTCTTTAGGAAAAACCAAATTTATTTCTAGCTGCATTACAAATTATTTAGACATCAAAATAACTTAGGAATATTTAAGCATACCTAACTCACTTACCAACCTAGTGAAGGTTGACTCATCAAGTGGTGGTAAATATGTCTGCAAGTTGCTACTTACTTGGAACAAAATGAAGTTCCATATTACCATTCATGACATGTTCTCGAACTAAATAGTACATGATGTCAATGCACTTTGTCCTTGAATGCTTTACAAGATTTTAAGTAATGGCAATGGCACTTGTGTTTTCATAGAAAATTGGAATCTTGTCCACATGTAGACCATAATCCAATAGCTGATTATTCATCCATAGATTCTGTGCATAACAACTACTGGCAATAATGTATTCAGCAGCAACTGTGGAAGTAGAAACTGAGTTTTGTTTCGTAGTAAGCAAGGACACTAGCTTGTTTTCTAGCAACTGACAGGTTCCTGTTGTACTTTTTCTATCTATTCTACAACCTGCATAATCTACATCTGAATAACCAATTAGATCAAAACCACAATCTCTAGGATACCAAATGCCAAATTTTGGTGTTCCTTTGAGATATCTGAAAATTCTCTTAAAGTTACTAAATGAGATTCTCTAGGATCATCTTAAAATCTAGAACAAAAATAAGTAGCAAACATTATATCCTGCCTACTAGCTGTTAAATATAGAAGTGAACCTATCATGCCTCTATAATTTGAAATTTCTACAAACTTTTCAGTTGTATTTATTTCAAGTTTAGTGGAAGTGGCCATGGGAGTTTTTGCAGATGTGCAATCCATTAAGTCAAACTTCTTTAAAAGATCATAAATGTATTTGGTTTGACTAATGAATATTCCATCACTAACTTGCTTAACTTGGAGACCAAGAAAGTAAGTTAGTTCTCCCATCATGCTCATTTCATATTTATTTTGCATTATTTTGGAAAACTTTTTATAAAGTTTTTATCTGTAGAGCCAAATATAATATCATCTACATAAATTTGAACAAGTATACTAGAGCCATTAACATTTATAAAGAAAAGAGTTTTGTCAACAATACCTCTTGTGAAATGATTTTCTAGAAGGAATTTTGACAAAGTATCATACCAGGCTCTAGGTGCTTAGTTCAATTCATAGAGTTCTTTCAAAAGAGAGTAAACATATTTTCAAAAGTTGGGGTCTTCAAAACCAAGAGGCTGACTGACATAAAATTCCTCCTCCAAATCTCCATTTAGAAATGCACTCTTTACATATATTTAATAGACTTTGAAATTGGCACGCGCTGCATAGGCTAGAAAAATTCTGATAGCTTCAAGTCTTGCAACAGGAGCAAACGTTTCATCAAAATCTATCCCTTCATGTTCACTATAGTCTTTAGCAACCAATCTGGCTTTGTTCCTTATGACTCTGCCATTCTCATCTATCTTGTTTCTGAATACCCATTTGGTGTTGTTAGGAATATGTTGTGTACTTGATAATAAGTTAAATAAAGCACCTTAGTAGATTTAATTAAATGTATTTGTAGCTTTCAATGGATGATCACTTTAACATCCGTTGAGAGAGTAGCTTATGTATCAATAAGACTTGTAACACATTTATGCATTCTACAATACCTTAAAGATCTAGAAGTTGTAGGATATTCTAAGTCATGTTGACTACTAGTGTGATATGCAAAATAGGTTGGCTAATTATAAATATTAGATGTCTTGTAATTTTGCATAAGTGAAACGAAGTTAACTGCTATGAAAGACCTTCAATGGATGATTCTACAAGGCTTCGACGGATGACCCAAGTCACATTCAACGGATGATCTAGTGAAGCTTCGACGGATGATTCAACACAGTTCCAATGGATGAGCTAATGAAGTATTAATGGATGTTTAAATTCAAATATCAGTTGATAGTGACTTGACAGTCACATGGGTTGATTAGATGCAAATGGAATGTGGCAGCCTATTAACATGTTTTAGAGAACAAAAAAGCATTTCCATTTCCAGGCTAAACTGAAGATATTCAAAGATGCTTGAGAAAGAAATGAAGAAGCATGTAATTAGACTAAGAAACCTTTTTTCTTATTTGTTTGTCTTTTTATCATGTAACTTGGTGATATATAAATCAAGGGTAGCAAGTAGAATAGTATCAAGTTAGTAAGTAATTTACCAGAGAGATAGATAGGCTGTATCTGTAAAGAATTTCTCTGTTCTTTGTTAGTTCTACTTGTAAGCAGCTGTGTGCAAATCTTGCATCACAGAGTTCTTAATTTTATATATATCTCTGATGGAAAAGTTCAATCCATCAGAAAGTTTTTAAGTACTTGTATTTGATTACTTTGTGTTTGATTTATTCAATATTCATTCTGCACCTTAACTAAATCAAACACAGTTATATATTAAAAATAAAATAGTTCTTAAAATCAAAAAGAAACCAGAATCACATTCAACCCCCCCCCCCTCTATAATTCTTTGTTAGATTGTTTGGGAATAACAGGTGTCGATAAGATTCTTGCCTTTTGGTTTGGGTACCAGCTTCCATACTCCATTCCTTTCAAATTAGTTTAGTTCTTCTTGCATAGCTAAAACCCAATCAGGATTCAACAAAGCTTCTTTTACCTTCTTTGGCTCTTCATTTGACAGGAAGCTACTATATACACTTTAATGTCATACAACAGTGTAGAAGGGGGTTGAATACATCATTTATACAATCAAATCGATTTCAACACAAGTATGTAACAAAGATCAAGTATATTTAATAAACTCTGTTATAATATGAATTGTTACTCTCTCTCAGTGATGAACAAATATCACTAAGAGCTGCTAGGTTACAAGGTATAATCTTCTCGATAATGATAATACATATAGTGTAAACCCTAAGTCTGTGTTTATATAGTACACAATTACAAGATAACTTCTAATTGATATGGAATACAATTCTGTCTCCTAAAATATATCAATCAGATATCTTCTACAAGTCTTCTAGTCTTCTAACTCTTTCCATGCACATCTTCTTTTGTTTTAGTCTCGATCTTCTCCTGTAAATTAGCTTCATTCCTTAACTGAAAGTCTTCCCGCACTTAAGTTCTGATATGACCTTAAGTTCTGATATTAAGCTCTGACTTCCAGTAAGGCTTGATTTCAGTAAGTCCTGATATGTCATGTTGTTAAGTTCTGAAAAATAAACATAAATCATATTAGACATGACATCTCAAATATATCTAACAATCTCCCCCAACTTATAAATTATGCAAAATATACAAGTTAATAGATTTGATGATGTCAAAAACATTTAAGTACAAATGCAAATAAGAGTTTAACTAGATAACTAACTACAACTTACAGTCCTTGTAGCTTTTACCAATCTCACTGAGTCAATCTGAATCCAAAATGATTCTTGACAAAGTTTGATATCAGCTTTTCTTCTTTAATCCTCAGGACTTGAGATAGTGTAGTCTTGACTTGTTTCAAATCTTCACCCTGACTTCCAATCTGGTAGATTGCATTCCTTAGAGCAGAGATATGGTTTCTTTCTAAACCATCATCCAGTCTTATTACCCTTGGATGAGAAGAATCTTCATTGTAGCATAGACATTTCTCTTTCAGAATCACTTCAAGTTTAGCAGAATCCTTCTTCATTAGAATCTCACTTCCATCATCTTCAAAAATATTAGGAATGAATTATGTAACCCTTGAACCAGAAATTCTTTCCTTATCTCTTATGGTCTTCATTATGAAATTTGACCATCTCCTGGTAATTTCAGACTTTACCTCTAAAAGGTAATGAAAGAATTAAAGTTTTTTCAAAGATTTGTTCAGCACATCTGATTCTGACATTTGATATGTCCTTTCATCTTCAAGAAATAGAATCAGATTTTCCTTGACATTGTATTTGTCATGAGCATCCAGTACCAGTTGAACAGAGATAACCTTATCAAGGTGTTTCTGTGTAACATCTTCAAGAGGTTTGTCAGTTAGCAAAAATGGATCTCTAGTAGCAACTTCAACTCCTGTCTTGATCTTAGCTTCAACAGAATCTAGTCCAGCCCTGTCTCTTGGTTCTCTAGCATTTAACCCAATAGTCATGAAATCAGACAGCAATTGGTTTTTCTTTGGATCTGATGGTTTGACATTTTTCCATAGAAGTTTCTTTTTGTCAGCTACTTCCATCTTGTCTAAATTAACTTGAGCACTGTCAGAGGTTGCTGTCTTGATAACTCTATCAGAACTTGTTGTTTCTGTTGTAGCTTGCAGTTCTTCACTCTGAACAACTTGAGCACTGTTAGAGGTTGTCTTTGATTCTTCAGAAATCTTCCTTCTTTTCAGAGTTTGAACATCTTCATCTTCAACAAGAGTATCATCATGAACTTGAACCAGTTTGCACACAGGTTTTATCAGTATTTGAGGAATTTTCATCTCATGTGGCTTGGTTGTTTCATCAACTTTTCCCTTTCCTTTATCTTTGGGATCAATCTCAATTTGTGATCTTGTTTTGGGCTTTGATGCCTCAGTATTTGACTTTTCCTTGATCACAATGCCTTCTTCCTTAGGCCTTGGAGGTTTCTTTGCAATAGAAGCTTTTGGCTTTAGATTTGTCTTTTCAGCTTTAAATCTAGCTTCTTCCTCCTTGAGATTTTCTAAATCCATTCCAGGATTATGCTTCAGAAATAATCTTCTAGCAATCTCTTCATCAAGTGTCTGAATCTTGGGATCTTTGTAATAGACTATAGTCTGCTTCCCTTTGAGCTTCAGAGTTTCAGAAACTTCTGAGAGTCTTGACTTCCACCTTGAATCAGAACATCAGGCTTTGTCATCAAACTTTGCTCATCAGAACTTGATATCAGATTTTGAGTATCAACACTTGCTATCAGATTTTCAGTTTGAGCAGCTTCAGAACTTGTCTTCTTTTGAGTAGAAGATTTGCTTGCATCAGAGATTAGTTTCCTAGAAGAAACCTTGTTGCTTTTCTCTTTTCCATGACCTCTACTCTTATCAGAGTTTCCATGGTCATCACCTTTGTCATCCTTTTTCTTCAGTATTAGAGTAGGAGTGCATTTGGACTTAACTAACTTCTCCCCCTTTTTGGCATCATCAGGTAGTAGGAGAGAGAGAAGAAGTTCAACTGAAGATTGGATTTCATCCAATTGAGCTTTCTGAGAGGCTTGATTCTGTAGGACCTCGGTAATTTGGGCCTGTTGCTTCTCTTGAATCTTCTCAATGGCTTCAACTTTCTCAGAAATAGGTCTGATAAACCTCTTTTTATCAAGTTTGGTCTCCATATCCAGCTTTTCAGCTTTTTCAAGAAGTTTGTCAACATTTTCATGAGTAGCAGAGTGTTGACCTTGAAGTGTCTTGACACTTAGAGTTGTGACTTTGAGTTGAGTCTTAAAATTAGAACTTGTCATCAGCTTATCAGCCTTATCAATGTGCTCTATCAGAATTTTAGAGCTTGGAATGAAATCAGTTTCATTCCACTTCTTGGTCCACTCCATACCTCTGTGAGTAGCTTCCCAAGGAATAGGAGCAGCTTGCTCAACAAACTTCTCAATAAGTGCCTCCTTTCCTAGAATGGGAGATGGAGTATCAACAGAAACACTGTCTTCAGAACTTGAAGAAGACTCATTATCTTCTGACAGTACAAGAGTATGTGAGGCAACTGGAGATTATGGAACAACTTCATCTAAATTCTGATCATCAGAATTTATCTCCAGAATAGGAGTTGTTGGTACCTCTGCCTGTAGAATAGGATAATTAACTGTAGATGGTTGAGCTGCTGGTGTTGGAGCTTCCAGATAAAGAACAGTTGGTATATTCAGATTGTGAATATCTATTTCAGAATTTGCAGCTTGTTCTTCAACATTATCTATAGCTTTGTCATGAATAGGAGAGACAGGAGGTGTGAGCACAATATCTTAAGCAGTGTCTGGAGCAGTGTCTTGAGCTTGAGTTGGAGATGGCAAAGCTTAAAGTACAATTGGTTGTGAGATCAAAGATTCATGATCCCCTTCCCCAGCTTCTTCAGTATTCTCTGATGGAGGCTTAGCCATGTGCATTCTTGCTCTCATTTTCTTTAATCTCCTTGATAGTGAAGGAGTTGCTTTATCATCAGAACTTACAGTTCTTTTCCTCTTCAAAGTACCTGAACCCTCAGCTTCATCTAAATTCTGATAGGTTGACCCTTCAGCTTCTTTCTGAAAAACCATATTCTCAACTTCAACAGTCACAGTTTCTGATGCATGAACCTATGCTTCTTCATCATCTGACTCATCCCTTAAAATCATATTCCTTCTCTTTGGTGGAGGTTGAGGAACAGACTTTGCCCTCTTAGGCCTGGAAGATGAAGGTCTGATGGTAGGTGCTGATGATTGTTGTTGTTGGGATTGAGCTGGTTGGAAGTATGTTATGATGGTAGGTTGAATTGGTTGTGGTTGAGAGGTTGTTGGTTGTGTAGTGGTTGGAGGTGCTGATGGAGGTTGGGTTGGTTGAACATCAGGATATTGAGCAGTATATGTGGCTGGGTCAGAGTTTACTAAAAACTGTTTGACTGATTGTGGAATTTGGAGGGGTCTTAGAACAGTTTTCTTATTATCAGTTGATTATAAATCAGTAAAAGCTCTTTTAGCAAGTTTAAATTGTGAAATTAACTCACTTGCTAGTTGGGGTGCATCAGAATTACAAAAGTTGTAAATAAGTTGACAGAATCTAGCAAAATATATAGTATTTCTATCTTCTATCATCATATCCCCTATAAATCCTAGTACAGCAGTAGCATAATCAAAATGAGATTTAGTAATCAGAGCATACCCAATTTGCTGACCTAAGATAGGAATTGCATCAAAGTTTGAATATTTGTTTGAAAAAGTTCTAGTGATACAATCAAAGAAGAAACTCCACTCCCTCCTGATGTGGGGTCTCTTTAGTTGTCCAAGTTTTGCCAAAGTTTTCTCATAGCCCAGATTGGCCATTAGCTGTTGAAGAGCTGGCTCCTCAACTGTTGAATAAGTGCAGTTTTCTGGCAATTGTAGTGCTTGTCGAACTGTGGCCAAAGTCACCACATGGGCATCCTCCCCTGTTGTAAATATAATTCTTGGGGACCCATTAGCACCACCATCATCATAAACTCCTGACCTCCAGAACTCCAGGACTTGAGTCCCTGAGATTGCTTCAGGTTGGGTCAAAGCATACCCAATCTCACTTCCAGATAGAAAATCTTGGATGAAGTGAAGTTCTGATGGGGCTTCATCCTTGCTCAGTATAGCCAAGTAGTTGTTAGGAACAAACTTAGCTCCATTGAAAATGATGTCTTTGGGTACCATTTCTGTGAAAAATAAGTGAGAAAATAGAGTGTGCACAAGGTGTTTGATAAAAGTCCTGTAAGAAAAAGCTTCAGAGAATATTAGAGAGAGAGAGAGAATAAGAGAGATTAGAGAATAGAAAAAGTAGGTAAAAGATTGTAAAATCTTTTAACTCCCATATATATACTCTGTTTTTGACAACTGTTATGATTGAAGCAAAACATACTTTAGAAACCTGGCAGCATATCATTAGTTAAAACAGTATTAGTGGGCACGGGTATTAAGCAGTAATAAATGTGCACATGCAGTATTTCGAGGAAAACACGCTTCCCACTTACTAGATGATTATGACTGTTTTTATCTCACCTAATTATATCCTAATAAAATATGACCGTTACGGTATTTACCACAAATAAGTCAAGTAAATAAATAATGTCACGTAAGTATCAAAGTTTCCATCAGGATTTAATATCAAAACTTGACTATTATCTGATTTTAACGGTCATCACAACATGGCTTCTGTACTCAAAAAGTGAATGTTTGTTTCTATGATTCTTCATACAAATACTAACTTGTTTCTTCAGAGTTTAAGCATCAAAACTTCCATCAGTACTTGTCCTCAGAATTTATGCATATGACACTTAACTGTTTGTCTAAAACAACTTAATCACCACAGTAATTTTCATTATTCATATGGAGTGATAGTGTGTGCATTTAGCAAAATATCAGATAAAGATTAAATTCTGATAAACTTCAGTACATCTTAAAAATAAGGCATAACTAAGAAAAGTGTTTAAAATCTGTCATTAATAATGAAGTTTACTATAGAATAAATTTATGCAAGAATCCACCCCAACTGTTTGTGCTCATTTTATGCATCTTTTGAAATTCCTTTTTTTTTACAGTGGCTTCTCAGTGTAAGTGAGTCACAACTGCTATCAGAATTTATGCTATTGTCAGAGTATTTCTCCAGTAATCAGAGAATATGAAAAGTCACCAAGAAAAATGTATTTGCTTTTCTAATGCATATTACTTAATACCAGCAATGTACCTGGGTCTTCCCTTCCACATATTTACTCTAGATCTCAAAGGAGTACCTGACTTCAATTTTCTTTTCTTTTCTTTAGATAAGTGCGGCTTATCAAGCATGTGGTTCATCCTTAAGTTTTACTGACATCAAAATTTGACAGATAAGAAGCAAGAATCTAGTTTGTGACTTGGTAATAAGATACACAAAGTAAATTTGACTAAGCTCAACATCAAAATTTTCTTGTGTTAATGAATTTCCACATAAATAACTAATTCAAACATGGGATTTCTAGTATGTTAATGACTACTACGTCAGCATCTAGCACAATTATCCTCATTGGATTGAATAGTCACAAAACATTTAAAACACTATCAGAGTATATAGATCCACATCAGATAACAATCAGTATTTAATGCATAACAATTTAAGCACATATTACAAGAAGATAAGACAATCGGTAAATACTGATCATAAAGTCTGATGCATGAGAACAAAAACTAGCCAGATTTAGAGAAAGAACCTGAAACCATTCCAAGTTCATTTACCAGTCTTATAAAAATAGCTTCACATAGCGGTTTTGTGAAGATATCTGCTAGTTGTTGATCTGTTGGAACAAAATGCAATTCCACTGTACTTTCCATCACATGTTCCCTTATGAAATGGTACCTAATGCTGATGTGCTTTGTCATTGAGTGTTGAACTGGATTTCCTGTCATAGAAATAGCACTTTGATTATCACAATAAATGGGTATTTTAGAAAATTCTAACCCATAGTCCAGTAACTAATTCTTCATCCAAAGAATCTGTGCACAACAGCTTCCTGCAGCAATATATTCTGCTTCTGCAGTTGATGTGGAAATTGATTTCTATTTCTTGCTAAACCAAGAAACCAATTTGCCTCAAAGAAATTGGCTGCTTCCACTAGTGCTTTTCTTGTCTATTTTATATCCTGTAAAATCTGCATCTGAGTAACCTATTAGCTTAAAATCTGATTCTCTAGGATACCACAATCTTAGATCAGCTGTACCCTTGAGGTACTTGAAAATTCTTTTCACAGCTATTAGATGAGGTTCTCTTGGATCAGCCTGAAATCTTGCACAAAGACATGTAGCATATATGATATCAGGTCTACTTGCAGTTAAATAAAATAAAGAGCCACTCATACCTCTGTAGTTAGTAATATCTACTGATGAACCAGTATATTTATCTAACTTGGTTGCAGTGGCCATGGGAGTGGATGCAGTTGAACAGTCTTGCATTCCAAATTTCTTCAGTAAATTTCTGGTATACTTGGATTGATTGAATAAAGTACCTTATTCATTTTGCTTGACTTGAAGTCCCAGAAAATAGCTAAGTTCTCCCATTATACTCATTTGATATCTTGACTGCATTAGCTTTGCAAACCTTTCGCATAGTTTGGCATTTATAGAACCAAATATGATATCATCAACATATATCTGTACCAAAAGTAAGTCCTTTCCATGGTTGAGGTAGAACAGTGTTTTATCAATTGTACCTCTGTGAAATCTACTTTCCAGAAGGAATTGAGCTAAATCTCATACCATGCTCTCGGAGCTTGCTTAAGGCCATAAAGTGCTTTATCAAGCCTGTAGACATGATTTGGAAATTTTGAATCTACAAAGCCTGGAGGTTGTTCAACATATACCTCTTCTTCCAATTTTTCATTGAGAAAAGCACTTTTCACATCCATTTGAAAGACTTTGAACTTTTTGTGAGCAGCATAAGCCAAAAAGATTCTTATGGCTTCCAATCTAGCAACTGGTGCAAATGTTTCATCATAATCAATACCCTCATATTGAGAGTAACCTTTAGCAACCAGCCTTGCTTTGTTTCTTGTAATTATCCCATCACTGTCAGTTTTATTTCTGAACACCCATTTTGTGCCAACAATTGATCTGTTCTTTGGTCTTGGCACTAGGGTCCAGAATTTATTTCTTTCAAATTCATTTAACTCTTCATGCGTTGCTTGCACCCAATCAGCATCTTGAAGAGCTTCTTCCACTTTCTTTGGTTCAGCCTGAGACAGAAAGGAATGATAGAAACATGCATTTGATGTTGCAGTTCTAGTTCTGACACCTGCTTCAGGATCTCCAATTATTAAGTTAGGTGTATGTGATTTGGTCCACTTCCTTGTAGATGGAAGTCGATTTCTAGAACTGGATCCTCCCCCATGATCTATGCTGTCTCCATCAGCATTTTCTGATGCTCCCCCTGTAGTTATGCTCTCTGAGACTTCAGAATTTGAGTTGGATCCTTCAGGATTTGAAGAATCAAAGTTTCCAGAATTATCAGAATTTGGCTCATCAGAACTTCATGAATCAGAACTTGAAGAGCCAGAGACAGGTTCTGATGCTTCTTGAGAGTCTTGAATTATGGTAGGATCTTCAGCTTGCCCCCTAGACAGGTGCATTTTCCCTTTCAGTAGTTACCACAGTTTCAATGACATCAGAACTTAACCCGTCAGAACTTACAGGTTCAGGATTTAAGTCATCAGAATTTAGAGAATCAGAATTTAAATCTTGATTTTCAAATCTCAGCTGATCATGATCAATGAAATCTTCAAGTCCATTAATCTTCTTATCATCAAAAGATACATTGATAGATTCCATGACAACCCTTATTCTTAAATTATAGACTCTGAAGGCTTTTGTGGAAAGTGGATATCCAACAAAAATTCCTTCATCAACTTTCAGATCAAATTTTGACAGCTGTTCAGGATGAGCCTGAAGAACAAAACAGTTGCAACCAAATACATGAAAGTATTTCAGATTTGGATTCTTTTTCTTCACCATCTCATATGGTGTTTTTCCATGCTTGTTTATGAGTGTAGAATTTTGTGTAAAATAAGTAGTTTGCACAGCTTTAGCCCAAAAGTAGTTTGGTAGCTTTGCTTCATCAAGCATAGTTCGTGCAGCTTCAATGAGAGTCATGTTCTTTCTTTCTATAACTCCATTTTGCTGTGGAGTTCCAAGTGCAGAAAATTGTTGTTTAATTCCATGATCTTTGCAGAACTCTTCCATGATTGAATTCTTGAATTCAGTTTCATTATCACTCCTTATTATTTTAACAGAATCTTTGATCAACTTATCCAGCTGTTTGACATGATCAGTTAGAGTAGATGCAATTTCATTCTTCTTGTGCAAGAAATACACCCAAGTGTATCTTGTGAACTCATCCACTACAACCATAGCATATTTCTTCTTTGTAATTGACATGACATTGACTGGACCAAATAGATCAACATGTAGTAGGTGATAAGGCTCAAGAATTGAAGATTCAGTTTTGCTCTTGAATGAAGATTTTCTTTGTTTTTCCTTTTGCAATGAATCACAAAGGCCATCATGAGCAAATACTGATTTTGGCAGTCCTCTCACAAGATCTTTCTTTACTAGCTCATTTATGTTGTTAAAATTTAAATGAGAGAGTCTTTTGTGCCAATTCCTGCTTTCTTCAATTGATGCTCTACTCAACAGACAGATTGCAAAACCATCAGAACTTGTTGAAAGTCTGGCTTCATAAATGTTACCATGTCTATAACCTTTCAGAACTACTTTTCCTGTAGAATTGCTTACAACTTCACAGTATTCTTCAAAGAAATCCACATGATAACCTCTGTCACAGATTCGACTCACACTTAGCAGATTGTGTTTAAGTCCTGAGACAAGAGCTACTGTTTCAATGATGACATTCCCAAGATTGATATTGCCATATCCCAGAGTTTTTCCCATGTTGCCATCTCCATAAGAAACTCCTGGGCCAGCTTTCTCCACAAAGTCTGATAGCAGGGCTTTATTTCCAGTCATATGTCCTGAACATCCACTGTCCAGCACTAGGATATTTTTCCTATTTCCCTGCAATCACAAAGACCACTATTGGATATTTTTAAGGACTCAGACTTGCTTGGATCCTTTGGCCTTTTTAAGTTTGTTAGCATTTGTAACGGATTTAGTTTCAGAGTTTATGCTAACATGCTGTTTATCAGAATTTATATCAAACTTTGCATTAGACTTTACACTAGAAGGAATAATACTAACTTTCTTCAAAGAAGGTTTATTTGATAATAATCATAGTACAAACTATGATATTCCTTACAAGTATAAATGGAATATCATAAACTACCATAATGAAAACAAGGATTTTTTGGTTTAAACCTAACAGACTGACTCTTAATTCCTGATCTAGAAGGTAAAGAGTTTATATCTTTATTTTTCCTGCAAAAAGAAGCAAGATGGTTAGAGTTTCCATAGTTATAACATTTCTTTCTAGGAGCATTAGGAACAGGCATATAATTATTGCTTTTATTCACACCTTCCTTTCCACTCCTATTTTTCCTAGCTTCCTTTACCTTGTTCACATTTCTAATCTCTTTCAGCTTATGCTTAAGCAGCTTCTTTGTCATTAAGCATATGTTTACTTCAGCTGGTTTATCCTGTTTTAATTTGTCAGAAGTTGACTTTTCTTTGACTTCTGCCCTAGACTCTTTCATCTTTTCAGAATCAGACTTTACAGTTTTTGCTACAAACTTAACAGGATTTACCTTTGGCTTAGCAGTCTGTTTAACAACAATTGGCTCAATTTGCACAGTTCCTTTCTTACTTTTATCATCTCCATAACCTAAGCTCTCTTACCAGTTTCCACTACTTAGTAAATTCTGAGTTGTTCTGCCAGAGTTAGTCCAAGTTCTAATAATCTCTTTTTCCTTTTCTAAGTCAGCTTTTAGAGATTCATTCAATTTTAACACTTCATCTCTAACATACAAAGCACATCTCTTTCTTTCTTAGTTTGATGAAGAAAAACTAACTCCTTTTCTAAATAGTCATTCCTATTTTTAAAAGCAAGATTTTCAGATGTTAATCATTCACATGTTAAAGTCTGATCTCTATAACTAATGAACATGGTTTTAAGATATAATATCAACTTAGTAATATCATCAGTATGAAAAGCATAAGTTGTTTGAGGTACCTTCAATTCAGCAGTTTCAGGACTGCTATCAGCATTTGCCATCAAGGCATAATTCACCTTTTTTTCAGAATCTGAAGCGTCTGTCCAGCTTTTCTTATTTATGACAAGTGCCTTGCCTTTGTCACTTTTTCCTTTCTTGCAGTCAGGAGATATGTGGCCTCTTTCACCACAATTGTAGCATTTGACATTTGAGTTGTCTCCTCTGTCAGACTTTCCTTTGCCTTCAGACTTTCTGAATCCTTTCTTATCAGAACTTCCACCTTTCCTGGAAAACTTCTTGCCCTTTCTGAATTTCCTATAGGCTATCTTTGTGATACCCTTCACCATAAGAGCACATAGTTGCATCATCTCTGCATCAACATCTATTTCAGATAAACTTTCAGTTTCTGAATCATCATCATCAGAATATGATGACTCTGAATTAAACTTTATGATGAGAGCCTTTCCTTTGCCCCTCTTTGAGGCAACCATTTTATGAGATTCCTCCTCAGCTTTAAGAGCAACTGTCCTTGACTTTCTTCCATGCCTCTTGCTCCTTTGATCCATCTCAAGTTCATGAGTCTTGAGCATACCATAAATTTCATCAAGAGTAGTTTCAGTAAGGTTATAGTTGTCTCTTATGGTAGTAGACTTCAAATCCCAATTATCAGGAAGAGCTAAAAGGAATTTTAAATTTGAATCTTCAAGATCATATTCCTTGTCCACCAGTGACAGATCATTCAAGAGTTTGGCAAACATGTCATATAAATCAGTTAATGACTCATCAGCTTTTGTGTCAAAGTGCTCATACTCTTGAGTGAGTATAGTCCTCCTGTTCTTTTTGATTGCATCAGTTCCCTGGCATCTTGTCTCCAAAGCATCCCATATCTCCTTTGCAGTCTTGCAATTAATTACCTTGTTTAAAATGACATTATCAATGGCACTATATAGCAAATGCCTTACCCTTGCATCATTAGCAATAGATGAGATGTCTTCAGCTGTGTAATCACCTTTCTCCTTTGGTATGGACTTTGCTGGTTGATCAGCAACTGCAACAGAGAGCTTGGTAGGCTTGTACGGTCCTTCATTAATCCTATCAAGGTATTCTGGATCTGTAGCTTCCAGAAACATAGCCATCTTCACTTTCCATATGGGATACTCAGAAGGTCTCAGTATGGGAACCCTAATTCTCTCATATCAGTTGTGGGTTTGAGTGTTTTGAGTTTCTTGAGTTTTGGTGGGCTTGGTTGGAGTTTGTGCTTCTTCAGACATGATTGTTTGGATCTTTACTGTATGTGTGTTAACAAAAAAGCTCTGATAACAATTGTTAGGTCACACAACACTGTAGAAGGGGGTTGAATACAATGTTTATATAATCAAATCGATTTCAACACAAGTATGTAACAAAGATCAAGAATATTTAATAAACTTTTTTATAATATGAACTGTTGTTCTCTCTCAGTGATGAACAAATATCACTAAGAACTGCTAGGTTACAATGTATAATCTTCTCGATAATGATAACACATATAGTCTAAACCATAAGTCTGTGTTTATATAGTACAGACTTACAATATAACTTCTAATTGATATGGAATATAATTCTGTCTCCTAAAATATATCAGTCAGATATCTTCTACAAGTCTTCTAGTGTTCTGACTCTTTCCATGCATATCTTCTTTTATTTTAGTCTCGATTTTCTCCTGTAAATCAGCTTCATTCCTTAACTGAAAGTCTTCCTGCACTTAAGTTCTGATATGACCTTAAGTTCTGATATTAAGCTCTGACTTCCAGTAAGTCCTGATTTCAGTAAGTCCTGATATATCCTGTTGTTAAGTTCTGAAAACTAAACATAAATCATATTAGACATGACATCTCAAATACATCTAATATACACATTCATCTTGAGTTTCTTTCCTTGTTTGCACTCTTGAAGATGCATCACCAATGATCAATTGAAATGGGTGATCTCTTGTCCATTTCCTTTATTGTGGTAGATTAGCTCTAGATGAAGAGGCCTCAAAGTTGTCTTGATGTGTGACTGAGTTTTGATTAGAAGAAATTCCCCCTGAGTTTGTGTATCTTTGATTTGATGTTGGGGTCCTTTCTGTGTGTGATCTAAAATGACTTTCAACTCCTATTGATGGCTCAACGAATGTTGAATTTTGCCTTTTGATAGATGATGCAGTTTGTCTATCAACGGATGATACACTTTTTCTTTTGATGGATGTAGAATTTTGTGCTTCACTTGTTGCTGATTTTTCTACATTTTCCTTAGAAATTATCTCTTGATCACTTTCATCACAGTTCATCTCAATATTGTCAAATTTGAGGCTTTAATGGAAACATTCATCTTGCAGTCCTTCAATCTTCTTATCATCAAACACAACATGTACAGATTCCATAACAATGTTGGTTCTAAAATTGTAGACCCTATATGCTTTTCCCACAACATATCCAATAAATATTCCTTCATCAGCTTTGGCATCAAACTTTCCATGTTGCTCAGTTTGATTCCTTAGAATGTAGCATTTGCATACAAAGACATGAAGAAAGTTAAGTTTTGGTTTCCTGTTCTTGAACAATTGATAAGGAGTCATGCATATTTCTTGATTGATAAAAGAAATATTCTGAGTGTAGCATGCAGTATTTACAGCTTCTACCCAAAAGTAGGTTAATAACTTTAATTTTTCTAGATTTGTCCTTGTAGCTTCAATAAGAGATCTATTCTTTCTTTCCACCACTCCATTTTGTTGTGGACACCTTGTTGTTGAAAACCCATGCATGATCCAATTTTCTTCACAAAACAACCTCATTGCAGAATTCTTGAACTCAATTCCACTGTTACTTCTAACTTTATAATCAGGATGATTGTTGACTTGCCTTATATGATTGATAATGATTTCACTAGCTTCATCTTTAGATTTGAGGAAATATGTCCAAGTGAACTTTGAGAAAGCATCCACAATCACTAGGCAATATCTTTTTTTGAGATTGACAACATATTGACTGGTCCAAACAAATCCATGTGCAATAGTTACAGTGGTTCTTCAATTGTAGATTCAAGCTTCTTTTTGAATGATGCTTTGATTTATTTTCCCTTTTGACAGGAATCACACAATCCATCTTTTGAGAACTCAACTTGAGAAATCCCTCTTACTAGGTCTTTCCTGACTAGTTCATTCATAGTCTTGAAATTCAGATGAGACAACTTCTTGTGCCACATCCAACTTTCACCTTGACTTGCTTTGCTGAAAAGACAAATAATAGAATCTGCATTGGATGAGTTGAAGTCGGCTAGATACATAATTCCTTTTCTCACTCCTGTGAGAACCACTTTGTTGTCCCTTTTGTTTGTAACAATTCAGGCTTTTAATTTAAAAGTTACAGAGTTGCCCTTGTCACACAGTTGGATGACACTCAAAATATTATGTTTGAGTCCATCCACTAGAGCAACTTCTTCAATGATGACATTGTCTTATGAAAACAAGCCATATCCCACAGTATACCCTTTGTTGTCATCTCCAAAACTAATATTTGGGCCAACTCTCTCCTTGAACTCAGTGAGCAGGGAAGAATCTCCCGTCATGTGCCTTGAGCAACCACTATCCAGATACCAAATATTCCTTCTATTTCCCTGCATACATCAAAATCAAATCAAGTTGATTTTGGTACCCAAGTTTCCTTCGGTCCTGCCTTGTTAACCTTTTTCTTAGATTTCTTAGGCTTTCCACCATCAGACTTAGGTGATTAAGGATCAAACTTTTACTCAAAAAAGGATCAAACTTAGTCTTAGGGGATTGACTATGAATCCCATGATCAATTGTGGAATTATCATGCACATTTTCATTAACATGATATGGCATAGATTGGACAAACATGTTATTCCAGTAAGGCATGTTAAATGACATTTATGTCATATTGAATACAGTATAATAAGGATTTTGTGCAAATGGCATATTAGCAAATTGAGTATTTAAACTTTGTGCAGGCATGATAGGCATAACATTTATTGACAATGTAGGAATGTTGGGAAATTATGGAGGTGGAGACATGGTTGCAGGCATAGCCGATTTGTAATTAACAGAAAAATGATTAACACTACCACACTTAACACTGATTTTTCTAGGTGCATATTTACCAGGTATGTAGTTTTTATGTTTGTTGATTCTCACTTTTCCATTCCTGTTATTTTTCCTTTTGAAGTCTGCCTTAACCTCAATTTTCTCCAATCTGTCATTCAGTTGCTTCATTGACAGATGCCCCACATTCATTCTTTTATTCTCCTTGACTTGACTTGATTCTCCTGTAACAAAGTTCTTGGAAACTGATCCATATTTCTCATTTAACTTAGCTAGCTTGGCTTTGCTAACTGGCTTCTTTTCAATTGACGGATGTGGTTCCTTGTCTTTCGATGGATAATCCTTTTTAGCTTTCGACAGATAACCTTCATCATTCATCGATTCCACATCCGTTGATAATCCTTCTATCAACACATGATCCAGTTTATCCTTGCTCTTTTTCCAAGATTTCTCAGAGAAAGACTCGATTCCTTGAACCTTGGCAATTTGGGCACTCACATTTCTTGATGATTTCCAGGCCTTGATCACCTCTTGCTCTCATTAAAGCTGCTTTCCTAAAATTTCCTCTTTCTTTAAAGATTCAGTCAATTCATCTTTTGCAATCTTACACTCTATATTCAGTTTCTGAAACTCAACAAATTGAGTTTCTAACACAGTGTTCCTCTCACTTAAAAATAGATTATTCGCTTTAATTTCTGTGGTTTCTTTAGTGAGTGATTTGAGTGTAACACGCAAGTGATATAATTTTGTTGACATATCATTTATATCATCATTACACTCATCTTTAAAAAGATGTGCTAGATTAGTAGTGATTACCTGATTGCTTGAAGAACTGACCTCTACTTCTTCTAATTTGGCCATTAGGGCTAGGTTGACAGCCTGTTTCTTCATCTTCATCTACCCCGTTAGCTATCCAGTCATTTTCTTGAGTAAAGAAATCCCTTTCCTTTTATTTGAGCAATTCAAAGTGCTTCTTTTTGTAATCCACGGGCTCAAACTTCTTTTTCTCAGAATTAGGTATTCTGCATTCATTGGTAAATGACCACTCAAGCCACATTTGAAACACTTGAATTTAGATTTATCCACCATTTTTCTATTTAGCTTGGTTGCTCCAAAATTATTTTTAAATTTGAGCTTGGCAAATCTTCTTGATAGGAAAGCTAGATGTTTATCTATGTCCTCCATTTTATCCTGACTAAGATGATCTTCATGCTCAACCATTAGCCCTCTTCCTTTGCCTTCACAAACCCTTGAGTTTGGTGCAGATTTCACAGCTTCAACCTTCATCTCTTTCACTCTCTCTTGTTCAGCTACCAATGGAATAGATCCTCCCTTCCTTCATTTCTATATCTGCTCATCTTGTTCCAACTCAAGCTCATAAGTTTTTAGAATGCCATACAGTCTCTGCAAAGTAAACTCCTTATAGTCTTGAGACTATCTAAGAGATACAGTCATAGGCTTCCAGTCTTTTGGTAGAGATCTAAGGAATTTCAGGTTTACATCTTTTGCCTGGTAGATTCTTCCATGCAGATTTAGTGCATTTAGTAGTTTTTGAAACCTACTAAAAATGTCACCTAAAGATTCTCTATCTTCATAATGAAAGTGCTCATACTGTTGGATTAAAAGGTGCACCTTTTTTTCCCTCGCTTATTCAGTTCCATCACATATGATTTCAATTGTATCCCAAATTTCCTTAGCAGATTTACAGTTGATGACATTTTCAAACATATCTCTATCAAGACCATTGAACAGAATGTTCATAGCCTTTTTATCTTTGTGAACTTGCTCAATGTTTTCATATGTCCATTATGATTGTGGCTTTGGAATGATTTGCTCATTGCCTACAGCTCCTTCAGCATCTGTAGCAGCTCTTCGAGGAACATAAGGGCCTTCTCTATGAAATCAACATACCTTTCATCTTGAGAGACAAGATGCAGGTGCATTTTCACCTTCCAATGGTGATAGTTATCTTTATCCAGAAAAGGGATCTTCACTCCAACATCCTTCCTACTCATGTTGTTAGTTGTTTTGATCTTTAAAATATTAGAGTGTCAAGAGCTTTCTCTCATACCAACTGTTATTCCTAAATAATCTAACAATAGAATTATAGAAGGGGGGTTGAATGTAATTCTTTGTTTCTTTCAAAAATTAGGAACATTCTTTACCAAAATATATCTGTGTTTAAATATGCAAGTGTGCGGAAATAAAATATAAATGTATTCAAGACACAAAGTAATTAAATACAAAGATTTAAAAACTTTCTGGTGGACTGATCTTTTCCTTCAGAGATATATTGTAACAACCCAAATCCGGGGTCAAAATTTGGTGTCACGAAACATTCTTTACATAAAATAAAATAATATTCAATTTACCCCTTGAAGCCGGATCGTTTACAGGTTATGGTATGAAAAAAGAATCTAATCTTCTACAATTCACAGCAATTACCATACCAGTGTAAATACCATTATGCTAATGCTCTTGTCTCATTTTCCTAACATCTTCGTCCTCTCGCAGCGGAAATCTATCTAACTTCTACTATCTATCAAAAGCTATTCACTTTTATCATTATCTGCTTCTGGAAGAAATAAGAATTATAAAGCAAGAGTGAGCCAAAAATGCCCAGCAAGTATATAATTTGAGTTTTAAACATTAATAACAAAGGAAACTTTTCGGAAAAAAGCTTTAAACAATTTAAAACGATTCTATTCATTTGAGTGAGTTGAGCGAATAAATGTTGGCTGTCACCAGCCTTTAACTATAAATCCAAAAGTGACCAGTGATTCCCAGATTCATCTCCTGAATCAGGGTTTTGTCCGGTTTTGGAATCATAAAAGTTTCGAGAGAGAGAATGCCGTTAATGGCGATCAACAAAAAATTAGACTGGACACTAGTTCGCACCAGGAGCAGGATACAGTGCAGATCTATATCTCCCTATATAGATCCAGTCGGGTACCCAGGCTCTACGGCCCATCTCAAGGATCCTGTAATATTCCGGTCTTTAGGATTAAGAACACTTAATCCCACACATAACTATCTAGCCCGTGGAGAATTTTGATGTCAAATCATTTTGAATTCAAAACATCCCAATTCAGGGTTCGCAAATAACACGAAAGAATGGGTATTTGCTCAAGAGAGTAATCGAATTATATGAACAATAATGAAAGGAACATGCATAATAAGAGTAACTGCAGTGAAATGTAAAACATTTAACTATTCTGAACTTAGAATAGGAACGAAGAAATAATTGTAGTATTTTTAAAAGAAAGTTCAGGAATACTTTCCTCAATAAGCTCTAATCGCTATTACTCATTGACTTTGGTTCGACTTGAACGTTCAGCTTTATCGTCAAACTACTATCCCATTTTGGATACGATCCCAACCCTCAGGCCCTTCGATTGGAACTTCGTTGATCTCAACGTATAATCAATAGATCATTCCTGGTCCGATGTCGATATTCGGGTTTTCCGTCTAGGACCTACAGGGTTGAAATACCCTTATTCAAATAATCGCTTAAGCTTAACATCAAATCGCTATCACTTCTACCCATACAGTTTTATATCCTGTCTCGTATTTATAGGTATTATTGAAATACACATAGCAATTATGGCTTGCACCTTCAAAACTCGGTTCGGTATTTATTTTCGGAAAATACGTATGCTCGTCGTTTTGAAAAACAGGGTAATCGATTATTTATAAATTATCTTGTCTCAACCGCAATTAATTCATATATTATAATTATATATGGTTATCCGACGTCTCCGATAATTATAGGTTACGTTCCCGTATTTTCAGAATTAATTTCCCGAAAATCGGGCTGTGTTTCCTTTGTTTATCGGCCTACCCGTCGAATCAGTTCGACGTCAATCACAATCAACAACAATCACAATCACAATGCAATTTACAATCCAATTCTTCAGTCCCAATCCAATTCTCATAAAATCACATAACAATCCAAAAATTACCCAAAACTATCTATATTTTATTCTAGATAATTAAAGATTAAAATATCCTAATTTTATCAGAAATAAACACCCAAATATTAATATCAATCATCAAATAATTTACCAAAATTCACATAATAATTATTTATTGATAAAAGTAATTACATAATATTTCCCAGACGTTACATCCTTCCCCCCTTAAAAGGATTTTGTCCTCGGAATCATGCTAAGGAACAGACACTGATACATTTCGAGTATCTTACTTAAAATTTCTCAGGACTCATCATTTTCATCACTACTCAACAGTCTTTAGCCAATATCAAAATCTATCAGTTGCTCATGCAACCTAATTTAAATCTCCATTACTCTTCCTGGTCCTACACACAAGAACGTCTTATGAACTCGTTATACCTGTGACAACAAGACCAACTCATTCACAATCATTATATTTCCTTACTGTCTCAAAGGACTAACTTAGTTTGTACCAATCTTATTTTGGTTCTAATTCTAATAATTCGTGCTCATGAATGCCTCCCATTTTTACTGGCTGTTGAACTTTACTTCTCATGTCTCTTCCCATTCGATTAGCCTGACCAATGATCGTTTTCAATCGTATTCGAGAACCTTTAGCTGGACTATTGTACTTTTCATTCATTTGCGCATAATACACTGAGTTTATGGCGTTTGATGCTTCGAAATGTTCTAACTCTATTCAAAAACTAAAAATTAAAGGAAAATCTCGGTAATTGCGTTTAACTCACCACTTTGTAGTATACTTCAATTTCTTTTCAATCACTATCATGTATATTCATCGAGCGAGAATCTTTTACTATTTGAAAGGAAATATTAATTTTGAATACTTTATTCAAAACTGAAATCTTGGTACTAATACTCATTTTGTTGTCATATCAAATTAGATATCAATATGAACTTTGATGCTCACAACATTCCATATTGAAGTCAACATCAATCATCTATATTAATACCACCTTTGATATCTAACAATAAAGTAAGTATCCGTATAATCCAAAAGCCGGATCAAAACCTGTTCTTCAATTTCTAACTTTTCCAATTCCTTTATCCACTCCCCAGCCATCTTAGTGACATTCTCTCTTTCTTTTTTACTCAAGACATCTACTTCTAAATGGATCTTGCTTGGTTGGTAATTAACCATACTTCCGTAGCTCATAATCAATTATGACTAGAGTTCATACCTTTGAAGCATAGAATGCAGTTGCTACTTTTTAACCTTTCGCTGACATATCTTTAGATATTCAACTTTAGTCTTCCTTAGTTCTTGAATGGGCGAGGATGTTATCAATAAATACAATTACACTATCCAACTACTCCTGCTACACTATGTTCATTTAATCCCCAAACTTACCACTTTTGATAATCAATGCGTAACTTCATACCTCCATTCTCTTTTCCCATGATCACTTTTGTGCATAGCGTGAAACACTTCTTATTCCTTCATTCCATATTCCTGGAGTTTCTTTAACTCATTACTTCATCCCTATTGGGTCATATGATCCAGGGCTTTTGACACTAGCTCCACTCTGCGCAATAACCGACGAGAATTTTTTTTTTCTTTCATTCCTCGAGGTAACCTTGGTAAATCATTCGTTCGAACCTTTGGGACTTCACTTTAATTCTAAAGAATTCCATCTTGAGATTCATTGTAACGTTCTTCCCTAACATTTTGCCACTAATACCTTTGGTTAATCTTCCCTGCTTACACGCATCCTTCGAATGAAATTCATATCTTCAATTACCGGCGTTTTACTTCATTCTCCTATCAGTTCTTGAAAATATTCTTCTTACTAGCATGTACCAATAATTTTTTATTCCTCTTGTTTATCGAAAAGGGCGTATTCATCTAGATAAAATCTCGCACAGGCTTGCAGTAACATCACGCTACTTTTACTCAATTTCCAATTTCTGCTAATGTCATTACATCCTCCAAATTGATAATTGCTTTAATTTTGGATCTGAAAATCATGTCAGAGTTTGACTTTATCTAATTGGAATAGACTTCCATCTAACTAACCATTAGTTGGTAAAGTTAATCAATTAACTCTTTTAACTGATCAATTAAACCAAGTGCTGACAAGCTAACTGGAATCAAAAACCAATTATATAAAGTCGGTTTGGTCATGACAACCTTTTCCAAAAACCGAGATCGCAATCATTTGGAGTATTAATAAGAAGGAAAAATATACTTCTTTATCCTTAAAAGTAGGGTAATTTCTGAAATTTTGGGCAGTACCTCCCCTATGTCATCGACTACCAGTCGGACTCAAGCCGACACCATCAATCAACTAAATCGTCCACAATCATATCCATCCACTTCTATCAACCAAATTTATCAATTTAACACAATTCAAAATATATTCTTTTGGTCCACATATGTACTATTTACTGGCATAACATATATCTTTTGAAATGGGACTAAGGTCTTAAATCAACAAGGATTAATATAACCATACTTTTCTCAGTTCTTTTAGAGTATCAAAAAATGTTGTTAGTGAACTTAAAATAATTATGTTGTTTTTCAAAGACTTTATTTTACGATTCTTTTTAACTTATTTCTTGCCATTACTAATTGTGTATAGTTACTTTTAAGAATTATACCGCATCCTTCAATTAATCACATCGATCATCTATCCTTGACGAGACGATACACATTCAATTTTATTAGTTAATATGTTTATCTTTTAATAACTATGCAGGGTTTCTATTATTATTGTCATAATCTGGTGAAAACTCAATCGTCAGATCATTATTCCTTAAAAGATTTCACAGTCGATTCGCCATTCCTACATCTCCCTTTTTTGTTCCCGTATCAAACTTTCGTCGTTGACCCGCTTATGGGTATTAAATTTACCATCATTCATTTACTTAAGTTAGAGAACTTCACAATCTCTTGAAGAACACGTTCGAGATTTGGTTACAATTAATATTTCTTCGATCTTGAATCTTTACAATAAATATCTTCCCGCGATGAAGGGATGCTTCACGTATTAGTTGCTTATCTGAGTCAGTGTTCAGAATTCCCTTGATCTTCGATTATCGTCCCGACACTCGTTCGCTTTATCTGATGCATACAGCCTTACTTCCTTATTTTTATAACTAAATTATATGTTACGGTCCGCTAACCATTCATTTTATGTCAAAATCTTCTGATTTGAAGTGCATCGCGTTAACGTAATCAACCATATTGATGAGATCCTCGTAACACGAACAACTGTCTCATTTGATATCTTTTCCATGACCGCGTTATCGGTGTATCCATTCTTCCTTGCTCGTAAATGTCTACCATTTATTGGCTGACAATCATATCTATATTCGATATATAATTCTACCTGTTACACAGGACTATTCCATTTCTTTTGAAATCGTCAGAGAACGGACTTTACGCAAGAGAAGAGTTTGTGAATATGATTTTGATTGAAAAAATGGATGAGGAATAAAAATGGACAAATCAATCGGGAGAATCTGTAAATCAATAAGTTGAAGGAAGAAGAATGAGTGAAGAACGAGACAACATATTCATGCTCAAGATGGCCAGTCTTTCGTACTATATGGCATACAGCACATGATTAGGTGGCGTCCCACCAGACTCTTCATCATTTTGACAAAGCATCACTTCAAAACACTGTTTGTCTCAATCAGGAAGCAATATTTTAAGAAGAGAAATAATTCAGAAGAAATACAATAAATTTTCTTTCATTTTTGCCTCATATGATTTATCAACAGAAGAAGCTCATACGTATTCATGGATCGAGATGAACATATGTTGTCGTATTAGAGAAAAGAATAACATTGTTGGTCACTGTCTATGCTTTACTTGAACATGCCTTCAAAGATCATTCGAATAACAGAGTTACCATTTCGGTCACGTCCTAGCTTTGGAATGTCGTCTGGAAATGCCTTCACATTAAATACTTTAATGATTTGATCATAATCGCGTCCCTTACGAAATTCATAATCACTGCTTTCCATTTCATCTATGCCACGTAGAATAACCATTGATCACGCAACACCTCAACTTCGTCGATAGAAATACAATTCTTCTTCAAACATCTGGAAGATTCTTCCATTTTATTCAATCATCCTATGTCCGTTCAAATCACGAATCTTATTAAATTTTAATAATTTCATAAATTGGGTTAATAATATTTTTACATGTTGATTCAATTATTGATATTAGTAAACAAAGTTTACTTTCGTCTTTCACGGAAAACTTTAAACTTTTTTCCTGCTAGTGGGTCTACTTGGTCCTCCAGATTAACAATACTGAGTCTAATTCCATTCTTCTTTATAGGTCATTTTCTGTTTATAATAACAAGAACTTAAATAGTAATTCGACAACCAAATTGTAAAACTCATTTTATACAAAAAATTTCTGAAAGTTGGTTAAAAAAATCTTTTTTAAAATCTCATTTTAAAATTTTGAAACTCAAATATTTGGTCGTCATTACTATATAAGTTACTTGCTATTCTTATAATTTGCTAACGAGATATTTAATTAAAAGAATGCCCATATACGGGTCTCTCCACCTTGGTATATCTTCTATTTCTCTTCGAAATCTGCTCCTTATTGATCGACAAAACTTTATTTACTATTGTATAACATTTTATTCGTAATTCCAACCCGATGCTGTAATCTGATACTTTTTTGGTGTCTCATCATCGTCCTTGACGTTATATTTACAACCACACATGTCATTCGATGTTCCGTCTGCAGATAAGATCGCATCTCCTTGCTAGTCTTTCCTATACCTAATAAGGTAGATACCATTCCTCGCGCAGTGCCCGGTATGTGATAAGAATTTTCTCGCAACGGTGGCACCTTCAAAATGCGCAACGTTGGTTCTTCATCAGCTTCCATCAACTGGTTGCCTTCGGAGTGGAGCTCATTCTACTACCTAATTCTAAGTTAAATCGTACTAAAACTCACCTAGCCTCTCTTACATGAAGTTCTTACAAGACTCAATTACATTTTTCCTTAAAATCACATGAAAAGTAGGGTAACATACCCAGTCTCCGTCGATCTGTCGATTCCTCATTACTGTAGGATCTGAGAACTCAATATACCTATAGCGTTGCGATATTTGCCTCACACTTCCCTCAACAATCCTGGCTTACCAATTCCATATCAGATCTGCTAATCCTCACTCACACTCAATTCGACTTATACTGAGTATCCCTAGGTCTTTCCTATCTCATATGACCTATTACTCTTATCTTACTCTCACCTATTCTTATTTCAGTGACTAATAACCTGTAGCTCTGATGCCAACTTGTAACAACCTAAATCTGGGGTCAAGACTTGGTGTCACGAAACAATCTTTATATAAAATAAAATAATATTCAATTAACATCTTGAAGCCGGATCGTTTACAGGTTATGGTATGAAACAAGAATCTAACCTTCTACAATTCACAGCAATTAGCATACCAGTGTAAATACCATTATGCTAATTCTCTTGTCTCATTTTCCTAACATCTTCGTCCTCTCGCAGCGGAGATCTCTCTAACTTCTGTTGTCTATTAAAAGCTATTCACTTTTATCATTATCTACTTCTGGAAGAAATAAGAATTACAAAGCAAGAGTGAGGTAAAAATGCCCAGCAAGTATATAATTTGAGTTTCAAATATTAATAACAAAGGAAAATTTCCGGACAAAAGCTTTAGACAATTTTAAACGATTCTATTCATTTGAGTGAGTTGAGCGAATAAACGTTGGCTGTCACCAGCCTTTTATTATAAATCCAAAAGTGGCCAGCAATTCCCAGATTCATCTCCTGAATCAGGGTTTTGTCCGGTTTTAGAATCATAAAAGTCTCGAGAGAGAGAATGCCGTTAATAGCGATCAACAACAAATTAGTCTGGACAGTAGTTCGCACCTATATCTTGCTGATTAGCCAGGATACAGTACAGATCTATATCTCCCTATATAGATCCAGTCGGGTACCCAGGCTCTACGGCCCATCTCAAGGATCCGGTTATATTCCGGTCCTTATGATTAAGAACACTTAATCCCACACATCACTATCCAGCCCGTGGAGTATTTTGATGTCAAATCATTTTGAATTCCAAACATCCCAATTCAGGGTTCGCAAATAACCCGAAAGAATGGGTATTTGCTCAAGAGAGCAATCGAATTATAGGAACAATAATGATAGGAACGTGCATAATAAGAGTAATTAGAGAAATGTAAAATATTTAACTATTCTGAACTTAGAATAGGAACGAAGAAATAATTGCAGTATTTTTAAAAGAAAGTTCAGGAATACTTGCCTCAATAAGCTTTAATCGCTATTACTCGTTGACTTTGGTTCGACTTGAACGTTCGGCTTTATCGTCAAACTACTATCCCATTTTGGATACGATCCCAACCCTCAAGCCCTTCGATTGGAACTTCGTTGATCTCGATGTCTACTCACTAGATCATTCCTAGTCCGATATCGATATTCGGGTTTTCCGTCTAGGACCTACAGGGTTGAAATACCCTAATTTAGATAATCGCTTAAGCTTAACATCAAATCGCTATCACTTCTATCCATACGGTTTTATATCCAGTCTCGTATTTATAGGTATTATTGAAATACACATAGCAATTATGGCTTGCACCTTCAAAACTCGGTTCGGTATTTATTTTCGGAAAATACGTATGCTCGTCATTTTAAAAAACAGGGTAATCGATTATTTATAAATTATATTGCCTTAACCGCATTTAAGTTCATATAATATAATTATATATGGTTATAAGACGTCTCTGATAATTATAGGTTACGTTCCCGTATTTTCGGAATTAATTTTCTAAAAATCGGGCAGCGTTTCCTTTGTTTATCGGCCTACCCGTCGAATTAGTTCGACGTCAATCACAATCAACAACAATCACAATCACAATGCAATTTACAATCCAATTCATCAGTCCCATTCCCCGATATAACTTTAATTTATTAATTATTATTATTGTTCATTTTTGTTTCAAAATTTATTTTATAATTAATTTTATTTATTTATAATTTAGGACTCATAATTAATCATCATTGTCCACCGTCAGCCTCGGCGGCAAAATTTATTAGTGCCCGATATTGTTCGGGTTTCCAAATAAATTCTACCGATTTAAAGTATTCTCGAAATTAATTCCAATAATTTCAGCAATTTATTCGAAACTTTTATCAAAATAATTCGAACAAATAAAATAAATATTCATTCAAAATCTTCAACAAAATTTCTGAGTAATTAAATCAACATCACGCAAACAAACGCAGCATCACAGGCAACGGAACACGACCACACGAAAACTGGCAACCACGCGCCACTGTCCTCACTAGAAAACGGTGAGGGACGGCGATTATAGAGGATAAAACAGGAGTACAGACCCAGCATAAACACATATACATGTATATATGGCTGCACAGGGACACATATATATAAAGACTGAATATACGCGAAGCACGAAACACGCGCCATCGCCGTTACTTTGCCGGAGAATCGGCGGCAACGGGGCGGCCTGAAAAAATGAAGGCAGCACTTACCAAGAATCATGGGTTTCAGATGGGGGAAAGAAGAAATCGAAAAGAACCAGGAGCAAGAGAGATTAGAGAGAGACAATTGAGTGAGATTTGAGAGAGAGAGAGTCGGTGGTGAGAGATGAGGAACCGGGTCGAAAAAGGGGGCAGGGGTATGTTTTTATTTTTGTTTATTTGCTTTGTTTTGTTGTTTTGCTTTTGTTGTTTTTTCCTTTTATCTAATATGTTCCGTATTTAGCGATATCATGATCTAATTTGCGAATAGCGGTAACTCAAAATATCGTTTAAACAATTTTTAAATTTTATAAATATTCCGAAACAAATAAAACATCAATTTCGTAATTCTTAAAATATTTTTGAGATACGTGATATGTCTATAATTCGTGGTTTAACGAATGAATTTGCGGGTGCATAAAAGCCAGAAAATTTCTGAAATAATTTTAAAATTCTTGAAATATTTCAAACTTAATAAAATAAAATTTTCATAATTTTTGAAGCATTCTGGAATTAAATACTGATTTTACAATTAAAGGAAATCAAAAAATCATTTAAATATAAATAATTAATAAAATATTGATTTCTAATTTATAAACCCCTAAAAATAATAAATAAAATTATAGAATAACAAAAATAATTTTAGAAACAGTTTTAGCATTTATATGAATAAATATTCAATAAAATTACTTTAAAAATGAATTACGTTCATACCGCTCGATAATTAATTACAAAATTAATCTCTGCATCCAACAAATCACAAACAATAAATAATACAACAACACATAGCTGACAAAACCATCACATATTTTATTTGTTTAATAATTCGATTATTATATTTACATATCAGATCCGAAAATAGGTTACTTAGTCGCTAAGTAACTATATAACGATAAAGTTTTAATACCAGATTTAGATAATTATCAAAACAGGGCCTCTTATAAAACACTTTATACAAAAATAAAGTAACATCATCCCGTCTTGCGCGAATCCGGGTTTTATCGGTCTATAAAAATGATTAGCGTATCAAAAATTTCACGCCGGGACTCGTACGGATCAAACCGTATCCCGGATCGAAAAAGTCAAAACATGAAAAGTGTTCAGAATTATCAGGTTAGGTTAGGAAGGAGTTTTCGGAAGAGTTTCGGGTTGTAAAAACGCAAAAAGGGTTAAAGTGGAACGACTTGTGATTCTAAGAAGTAATTTTATAATAACGTAAAATAATCATTATTAATTCGATAAATTCTCATAAAATCACATAACAATCCAAAAATTACCAGAAAAATACCAAAACTATCTATATTTTATTCTGGATAATTAAAGATTAAAATATCCTAATTTTATCAGAAATAAACACCCAAATATTAATATCAGTCATCAAATAATTTACCAAAATTCACATAATAATTATTTATTAATAAAAGTAATTACATAATATTTCTCAGACGTTACATATATATTGATTGAGAACTCTATGATGCAAGAATGCACACAGCTGCTTCCAAGTAAAATTACAAAGTACAGAGAAATTCCTAACTGATGTAGCTTTTCCTATTTCTCAGTTCAATCGATATTTAATCTATTTGCTACTCTTAGTTTATACATCACCAAGTTTCATATGAAAAAGACAAATAAATAAAACAAAATATCTAAGTCTTAATCCCATGTTTCTTCATCTCTCTATCCAGCATCTTTGTATTTCTTCAAGTAAGCATGCAAATGGATATGTTTCTTTGTTCTCATAAACCTGCAAATAGGCTGCCACATTCCTTTTATATACAATCAACCCATGTGACTCTCAAGTCACTATCAATTGCTGTTTGAATTTGTTATATGTCGAGACTTTGTAGATTATTTGTTGAGTCTCTATTGGATCATCCGTTAAGAGTATCTTGAGTCATCTTTCGAAGCCTTGTAGAATCATCCGTTGAAAGTATTTCCATAGCAGTTGACACCATTTCATTTATGTAAAATTACAAGACATCTAATATTTACAATTAGCCAACCTATTTTGTATATCATTCTAGTTGTCAACATGACTTAAAATATCCTATAATCTCTAATAGTCTAATAAGACATTACACTATACAGGAATGTGCTACAAAAACTTATTTAAAAATAAGCTACTCTTTCAAAAGATGACAGAGTAAGATTATCCGTTGAAAGTTACAAACACACTTAATTAAATCTACTAAGGCGTTTTCGTGAAATATCATCAAACCGACAACATATTCCTAACAGTAATAGTTAAAATGGTTAGCTAAATAATGATCATCTAAAATTTTGTTGGGTACTAGCTATATTGGTTATCTATATTCCTTAATATTATTTTTACTATTTTTAGATGTTAAAATAAATTTAATTTATATTTAATTAAATGTGAGTAAAAATGAAATACATTTATTAAAATAGTGATTTTAAAATATATTACAATTGAAATATAATAACATATTTATATATGACCAAACACAACTAATAAACATTATTTATATATCTATTATAAAATATATAATTATATTATGTTATATTTATATTATATATATTTGTAATGTATATTAAAATAATTATTAAAGTTACAAATATTAAATATAAAAAAAGAGCTTTAAAACATATGTATTAAATGTAATATAAATATATGTGTGTATTAATGTGTAATCACGTTTAGGTTTAAATTAGGAAGAAAGGTGACATGATCTTTTAGCTAATGGTCAACAAATATAGAAGACGTGATAGATGATATTTAAAAATATTGCTAGGAGGGGTACATTTTTTAGCTAATATATATGATACATCACTCCAACCCCACTTGTTACGTATAATTTTAGATAACAAGAAAAGCACGCTATTGATTCTCTGCATAAAATTTCTATATAACCCTAATCCTATCTTATTCTATTTTTTTTTATTTTATAATATATATAACATGTTACTTTAAATCATTTTTTCAATATATAAGGAACTTTTAAATACATAAATATGATTATAAAAATTATATATATCTATTTTTATATGTATTGATGTACTATTTATATTTTATTTATAAAATATTAATGTTATGTAACATTAAGTATAAAATCGTTCTTTTATTTTATACTAAAATTAAAAAAAATTCAAATATAATAATATTAAGATATTTTATTTATTTATTTTTATTTAATATATATTTTCAACTAATCATAATAATTTTTTATTCTTATTAATAATGTTCATTTTGAAATATTGACATAAATATAATAATGTTAATTAATTTACTTTCACTAATATATATTTGAAATTAATATAAAATTAATATTTTATATATAACTATTGAATATAGCTAATATCATTTGAATATAAATCCTTACAGATTCAATAAAATTTTAGCTAATCATATTTTAGCTAATAATTTTTACTACTACCCTTCGAGATACTCTAATCTACTATAGTTATATAAATTATTTAAATAATCCTTTTTTGTTTGAACAAAAATTAAATGTTCAATTTTTTATTGAAAAACGAAATCTTAAAAATAAGTTATAAAATTATACTAGATAAATTATGAAACTTCCCATTTCAAATATTAAGAATCTACCCAGCCGGAGGAGTAATTATTTCTCACTTGGTCCGCCCCGATTATTTACATATTTAAGATATTTATATTAAAACAAGCGACTCAAAGCAGCATTAAAATTTAGCTTGGCAGAGATTGAGAGGCAGAGTATTAACTAAATTGTCATGTTCTCATTATTAAATTTATAATTATTCCTCACTTGCTCTGTTCCAATTGTTTTCTAAGAGAATGTTATTCTAGTTGTTTATGTTTCATTTTAAAATACATATAAAATATAATTATTGATATGAGCCTGAAATAAGCCTAGAAATATAATTAATGTTGAATTAATTATACCTGATACGGTCCAATAACAAAGTCCAGCTAATGAGGCCCAAAGCCTTAACTATTTATTAATTTTGTAATTAATAAATAGGGTGAAATTACAGCTCATAAAGTATATCCCATAAAGGATAGAATTCTTCATTGAGTAGCTTCCAAGGCACCCAAACCAATAAGGAATCTGCTTCCTACTTATTAGGACTCCAAAGTCTACTCTAAAACCGAGACTTATTCATCAAGTCTTCTAACTCTAATCCAATTTAAGGAACTCCAATATCTATATAAAGGGTCTCAACCCTCCATTCAGAACTATATTTTTGGCTTGATTCTCTAAATTCACAAAGATACGTAGGCATCTTGTGAAGGTAAATTTAAGCTACGAAATACAAGTGCAGCCATTAAAGTCCTTGAGCTCTCGAACCCTAGCAATAATTATCGCAGTAATTATAACCTAGTTTTTACCCATAACATTTCGCGCCATCTGTGGGAAAGCATAACAACAACCATGATGAACACGCGGAGCAGAAACAACGCCCCTGAAGGAACACCGGCTGGGACAACCCAAACAATTTCATCAACGGTGGAGATATCATCGCTCTCAACCTACGCCTCCACCCAAGGAGGAACCCTGGTGGGAGCAACCGAGGCACAACCTCAAGGAATGAATTCCCCTTCTCAAGGGACGACTCCCCAATTTTAGCAGCTACATGCATCTGTGAACCCTCAACCCGTTGGGTATGAGTATTCAAAAATTATGGTCACTAACCCCCCTTACGGAATGCCCCTATATCCCGAGGTTGAAGGAAGTGGACACTCCAATCGGAGTGAAGCACAAGGACGGACGCCCCAATACATACGTGGTTTGGCTCTTATTCTGGAGGATAAAAAATTCTCTGGACCTTATACTGAAAGAGACTCTAAATCATGGGATGATGATGTGACCCCGAGGAGGAGGCGTGCTGGTAAAAAACCGATGCCTGATGCTAACCAGCGCCCAAGGAGCACCCGAGGGATGAATCCCCAAGATGTACAGAAGAGGATCAGGGCTCATGAAGCTGAGATCCAAAGACTGAAGCGCGACGAGGAGGCGCACCTGACTCCGAGACCCCCACTTTCTCCTAGGTGAAGAGAACCCCCTCCAATCATAGACCTGGATGGTCCAATACCAAGAAGATTTGTTGTCCCAAGGGCCGATCCGAGTGATCTTATGCCCTTAGGAGATCCCGATGATCCAACTCCACCATGCACTGAAGAGATAATGAATGCCCACATCTCAAGGAAGTTTAAAATACCCACCATCAAAGCATATGATGGTACTGGAGATCCGCTAATCATGTTAGGACATTCTTTAATGCACTGTTGTTACAGCCCGTGAATGATGCTATTAGGTGTCGGGCTTTTCCTCAAACCCTGTCGGGAATGTCTCAAAGGTGGTACAGTCGTTTGCCACCGAATTCAATTGGGTCCTTCAGAGATCTAAGTCAAGCTTTCATTAAGCAATTCATCAGTGGTAGAGTACATGAGAAAAATTCAGCATTTCTCATGAGCATTGTAAAAGGAGCAAATGCGTAATTGAGAGATTATCTGAATCGTTTCACAAAGGATGCCTTGAAGGTCCAGAATCTTGACGACAAGTGTATCCACTGAGAAATTACGCTTGTATTATATTTTAATAAAGGTGATTTATGTGTATTATTATGTCAGTAATTGTGTTGAGTCCTAAAACCCTAATTGTTATGTGTTATCTGTTTTGATCAGAATATGTTTCGGGTATCTATAGAGTGTTTCTTTATAAGTTAAATGTGTTATGTCAAAATCTGTACAGCCCAAACAGTATTTTAAAAGCCCATATTTCAAACAAAATCATTGGCCCTATGTTTCCAAGTATGGCCTATACCATATCGATATTCTGAAAATCTATACGTTTTACAAATTTACCTCTTTCGCGAAAAATGACTTTTCCGGGTCCCTTCGGGTGTCAAAAACCCCACAAAAATCACATTTTTATTTTTGTAGGATCATGAAATTATCAAATTTCTTTGCATTTTTGTATTATTCATAATTTTTGGGAATTTTTGGCATATATTTTGTATTTATTGAATATTTAAAAATTTAAAATTGATACCCAAAAATTATAAAAATTGGGGCCAAATAATTTTATTAGATGTATAATTAGGGCCTTAATTTTATTTAGGGGTATTATTTTCACTAGTATAAATAGCTAATTATTTACTAATTATTATTAATTAATTATAGAAAAATCAAAATATTGAAGAAAATAGAAGTGTTAGTGCAGAACAACTCAAGAATTCAATCACATATTTCATAGTGTTTCTGTTCACCAAATCAGACACGTGAGTATTCAAATTGAAGCTTGTGATCTCTATTTTCTGTTTATATCATCAATTTTTGATTTGGTTGCTTTCATTTTCAATTCGTAAATTAGGGTTTATGACTGAAATTGGGGGTTCTTGATTTAGGAATTGTTTGATTGTTTTGATGATCCCGATAGCTTTATCTCGAACTTAGGAATGATTTCATGTATATACTTTAATTTTATAACCCCTGGAATGATGGGTCGTGTTCTTGTTTTTTTTAGTTTTTGAGTTCGATTTATTAGGACTTAGAGATGTTGGTATATGATTCTGATAATCAGAAATGATTTTAGAGGACTATAGCTTTGTTTTGGTATCGATTTTGTGAAGTTTGGTGGCGATTCTGGTGGGGGGTAATTTTTTGATGAAGCTCATCGGAAAAGCTCGGGGATTGGCCGGATATGGAGGTAGGGCGGTGGCAAGACGGTGTTGACGCGGTGGTGAAGTTGCTGCAGCACTGGGGAGTTGAATGGCACCAGAATCCTGAAGAAACGATGGCTTGGAAGCTTGAAACGGACTCGTCGGAAAACTCAAGCGGTGGTCGGAGTTTTTGCAGATTCCGGCGAGTCGACCCATGTTCTTGAAGACACAATTATAGACACGTTAACCCGAAATTATGACCCGGTTTCGATCCACCAAACCCCAATTCAATTTTCCAAAACTGTTTCTGTATTTTTTCTAATTAATTACTTTTATTTTTATAAATCAGAAATAGTTTTTTTAAATTAGAAAAATCAAATAAAACTTAGATTAAAAATCTGATTTATTTTGTAAATAAATTCTAAATTATTTTATTAATTTAGAAATTCAAAAATTTGATTATTTATTTATTTATTTATTTATTTTTCTATTTATTTACTTAATTATTTATTTATTATTTAATTATTTATTTAATAAATGAGTTTAAATAATTAGATCGAATAATTCGATTATTGGTTCGATAATTGATCGACTCAAGCGAGTAGCTCGTAATTAATCGAGTTGTGTTCTGATTTTTATCAGTTGACGTGCGAGTATCGATTTATTTAGTTACGTACGTTCAGATTACGTAGTAGTTATTCGTATCGATTATTAATTATAAATAATCGATTTAATCAGATAATTTGTAATAAATTGTAATAAATTCCAAAAATTAGGGAATAATTATTTTAAAATATGATAAATCTCAATTAATTATTTAAAAATATAATATAGGTTTAGTTAATTATGGTTAATTAATTATAATAGATTTATAATTGATTAATTCTTGTTTATTCTATAATAATTAAACCTTCTATCCGATTTAAGCGAAATGAAGACCCTTAGACTCAGAAATATGACCCGAATCCATTAAAAATAGTTATAAATCATAATTTCTTTTAAAAGCGAGTTGGCTTATGATAATTATTTGTTTATAGACCCTAATGTTGATAAAAACGAATCCAATAAATCCCGAAAAATTAGGAATCGAGTCAGATAGTGTTTATTAATGCGAATATAGATCTAGTATCAATTCTAAAAATATTTATAAGTCTAATTTAATTATGTGCCTTATGTGCTATGTCATTTACGTGATTATGTGAACCCTATGTGTTAGATAATTATATCCGAGTCAGATAATATCATATGGGTAGACGATAAGGACTACATGGTATCAATCTAAAATTGTGTACGAAGTAAGTCAGCTAAACCAGTATCTTTCCTTGATAGATTCAGCACCAGTAAGGCGAATCAAGCAGGAGATAGAAGGCTGTAAATTACCCGAGGTGAAGTGCATATCAAGCAAGTTTTTCCCCTATTCTAAGTTCAGAATAGTGAATCACTTCCAACTTTCCATGACAATTATACCTTGATAATTCTTGTTCACTAACACTGATACACAATTATTGATCCTTTATTTCTATTTCATTTTAATTCTTGATTTCTCCTAATTCATTGAATCCTCTATTCATATTCCAATACTTATACCCTTATATACATATACTCTGATATATCCTGATGTTGGAATACATCAAAAGCATACTGATTGTTCCGGATGCTAAGCTACGGACTGGATGGTTACGATACGGGCCGGGTATGAACCGGACCCTTGATTATTAGGCCATAGTGCCTGGGTACCCTATATGTTGGTGGGGTCTATACAGTTTGGTATAGATCCGCGCTACATCCTGACTGGTCAGCAGGTTATAGTGCATATGTTGATTTTTGTGTCCAGTCTCGCTCATTTGGCACTCGTCAGTTATGGCATTCATTGTTATTTATGGAAATAGATGGTTGTTCAAACCAACAAATTACTAATTCATTTATCCTTCTCTCTTTATAGTATATATATATATATTGTTACAGGCTTGTTGAGCAATTTTGGCCCACCCCTATTATTGTTGTTCACCTTGTTTTTCAGTTAAGGTTGAGAATGAAACCCATCAGAACCCGAGTAGTCAAGAAGCGTGTCAAGCTGCGAGACCCTCTAATTCCAAGAGTGTTTATCCCTATCCCAGAAGAGAGTTTTGAATTGCCATAACAGGTTTAACAGGATAACTGGTAGTTGTAATTTGAATAAAAGATGTTTAGTTTAAAATTTGAATAGAAAAATGGTTTGTAATAAAGAGAGTTTGTAAGACAGTTTATTAGAATTGTTGTAATAAAGTTGTTATGTCGTTCTTGTTTTCAATCATTAACCTTGAAAAGATCCTAAGTAGCAGTAGTAAGGGTTAATTATATATTTATATTATAATTGTACAGGTTTTGTAAGGTAGTTAGTGATCATAATGCCCCAGATCTATACCCCGAATTTGGAGGGTGTTATAGTTGGCATTAGAGCTTATGTTTTGGCCCTTGAAAACAAGAACATTAGAGTTAAGATAAGATAGGAAAATCACATAAGATAGGAATAATGGTATTAGGGTTGTTAGTCTCTTAGATTAGGAAATTGTGAGTTCTAGAAATGGGATTTGATCTTTTCTTGTGTTATGGTTATTCTGTTAGATGGCATCTTCAGCATCTTCCTCAGAGCAGACAGTATCGGGTCGAGCAGTGCCACCAGGTTCAGTACAGGCATTTCCACCACTACCACCACCACCATAATTATCTCAGGGATTAGCACCACCACCAGAGCAATTGCCAGTTCCATCACCCGAGCAGTTGTCAGTTTCCCCAGTACTAGAGGTACCTGATTTTATTGATTATTTTCCTTATTTCGAGCCAGAGAGACCTGAGCTCCCGCCACTAGAGTTTCTGATATTTGTTATGCCTGATATGGTTGATATTCCTCAGTGGGAGGAGCTAGAGCCTCGGATCCTAGTATAGCAGCCAGAGATTCCACCTCTACAGCCTGATGTAGTTCCAAATCCCCAGATGTTTGAACCACCAGCTCAGCCAGTGTTGTTTCCAGCACCGATAGTCATTTATGCTCCTGTGCCCGGGGTATATCCATAGGCCAAGGTTATGGATGAGGTCATTAACCATCAAGTGCTACTACCTACCATAGGTTCTCAGACAGATCTTCGTGAGCCACGGACTGTGCCCTATCAGCAGCATGCTAGTCTGAGGGAGGAGATCCAGAGGTGGCAAGACCAATGTAGGGAGATTCTCAGACTATTTGAGAGTAGAGAGTACGGACCAGTGAGGGCACTACAGCCAGACTATATTATGAGAGAGCGACTCCGGCAGATTTACCGAGCAGCTTCACAAGAGGTTGCTAAGTTGAGAGAGGAGGATGTTTGTACTGATGTTGTATATCGTAGAGCTATGAGATTGACGGAGGCAGTATTAGAGTCACTTCAGCAGGAGATTGATCGTGTGCCTCCTGGATTTTGAGATCGGCCAGACAGCAGGGTGTTATATTATATGTATGTAGATAGAGGAAGCATAGTATAGCGTGACTAGGCTTGTATGTGTGTAACATCTAGTTTGACTGGTAGCAGCAGTAGTATGACTGATTTGATGTAGACCCTTTTTGTATCAAGCACTAACACCTGCAGCTGGTGTTATATATATATAATGACCTCTTTCCACTTTTTCTTTTACTTTAATTTAAATTTCAGTCTTTCAAGCATTTACATTTATGTTACTGTTTTATAGTTTCATATCTCAAACGATGTTTTATTTAAAACAATGTAGTACCATTTATTTTTCCTAAATTTTTCAATTATTTCCAAGTGATTTAATTAAACACTTAACTGTTTTTAAATTCTTGGTTTAGATAACCGATAAATTGTTTTCTTTCCAATATCAATTGTTTAAATTTTATTTTAATACCATATAAATTGTTTCTTTACTCATATCACCTGTTAAATAAATTGATATTAAAAAGGAACAATTTGTTTTATTATTAGAACCATGGCACCAAAAAGAAAAACAAGAACTGAGTCGTCTAATGACAATACCGAAGGCCAAAACAACAATAACCACCAAATGGACCAAATGTTTCACCTTATGCAACAACAAATGATGATGATGCAGCAGCGGATGCAACAATAACAACAACAATTTCAGCAGCAAATATTATAGCAAGCAGTTCACCCAGAACCACAAGCACCATCAGTGGTACCTGTTGTTACTTTTAAGCAGTTCCAGTTGGTACAGCCTCCGGAATTTGAAGGTTCAGCGGATCCTACTAAGGCAAGATCCTGGTTAAAAGAAATAGAGAAGGCCTTTGCATTGGTTAAAGTTGAAGCAGATCAAAAGACAGATTTTGCTAGCTACTTCTTGAAGAGAGAGACCAATTACTGGTGGGAATCCAAGAAAGCACTGGAAGGCGAGGGTGTAGTGACTTGGGACAGATTCACCGAAGTTTTCCTGGAGAAGTATTTTCCCCGTTACATGAAGAATCAAATGGAAATTAAGTTCTTGGAGTTAAAGCAGGGAAATTTATCTGTCACGGACTATGAAGCCAAGTTTACTAAATTGGCTAGGTTTGTTCTAGAGCAAGTAGATACTGATGAAAAGTGAGCCAAGAGATTCCAGCAAGGATTGAAGCAAAGGATCCGTAGCAGAGTAGCGGTATTCGAACTGCCGACCTATACAGCCGTAGTTCAGAAGGCCATAATTATTGAGGGAGAAAGTGAAGCGTCCCAAAAGGAAAAGGGACCAGGAAGTTTTCAGAACCGCTCCAATAGAAGTTCGGGATTTTAAGCCCGGTGAAATTTGAATTTCAGAAGGACAGAACATGGAAACCAGAGGACGGGTAACCGACTCCCAGCCCCAAATCAACAGAGACTTATTCGACAACCCATACCTGACTGCAGAGGAATTTTTAATAAGCCAAACATCATGTATTTCAAGTGCAAGTAGAAGGGACACTACTCTGGGGAATGCCCGAAGGGAAGACAGGAGTCACTTATTTCCAATGCGGAAGAAAGGGACACATCACCAAAGATTGTAGAGGAGCATACATACGCATATATAAATATAACAACATGCAAAACATACAAAATCGCATATATAACAGTCATGAAATATCGTATATATGTTATCATCATAAAACCAGTAAACACATAAATGAATTAAATACTTTTCGCAAGTAGCTCTGATGCCATTGTTGGGTTTCGAGCACATAAACGCAACGGAAACAGTAATTAAAACGTGAAAAAAAAACCAAAAAAAATTGAAACCCACTGCAGGATCCATGCGAAAAATAGATATTTAATTCATAGATCAGATTGTTTACCTTAAGAAGCTTTAAAAATTGGTTGACTAATGGAGATCCAAAGCTTGTTCAATCACGACGCATCCCACTCTCGCGATCTACGCTCTATCGGTATCCACACAAATGCTTGAACTCAAGGATTGGATGTGTACTAGCACAAACTCGTTTCTTCTTGCTCTCTCCATCTTCTCTCTTGGTGGCTAGGGTTTTAGTAAAATTCTTGCTTTTTTTACCACAAAATCAGCCACACAAGAGATATTATATAGAGAGTAGAAAAACGAATTATAACTCTTAACTAATTAGGAATTATTATTAATTTGAAATTTCTATATAGATTATAATTAAGTCTCACTTAATTATTTAACAAATAAATTTCATAATTAATATTAGTAAATTCGAATATCAATATTTATTTAATTAATTAAGTCATACTTAATTAATATTATAAATAATTCGAATTACTTTAATATAATTTAAATCCAATTTAAATTAAATAATCCTTCAAGCATTCTAAGTGTGTGACCCTATAGGTTATTATTACGTTGGCAATGAATTTCAAATCTAATTTAAAATCGTAAACAATGAGCGACATCTAGTAATACTTCATTGCTACCCAAGTAATAATAATTGAATTGGTGATCGATTAAACCTTTTATGAATAATGTACAATGTAATATAATCCCTTTAACCAAATATTATAGATTAAACTAGAGGCATGTAATGTGTCATCCTCGTCATAGTTTAATCCAAGTTTTCTTGATCAATGAGTAGACTATCATATCAAATCAACATTTGAGTGTGGCCACGCATTTCATAGTCTAGCTCACACAAGAGGCCAATAATATCACTCCTAAAATAGAAGGATCAAATCCCTTCTAGATCATTCATATTTCTCATACGATTCATAATATACCCAATATCCACTTTTATCATTACCCGGTCAAGGATAACTTTTAATGGAATCAATGTATATTAATTCTCGTATAGAAATATAATGACTTCATCATTATTACTGTGAGAATTACTTATGACACAACAGACATGTAGAATCTCACATCGGGTCTGTCCAGCACCATGTACATGTAGATCTGTCTGTGTCTTTGACTTTAGTATCACTATGACTATGATCATTGAGATGTGATCATCAGTCAGCAAACACACTAGTCTTAATGCATTATTATTGTCCCTTAATAATAATACTCGACTAGGGACCTTTAGGAATATTGATACTTGATAGGTCACACACACTGTAGAGGGGGTGAATACAGTGTATAATACAATCAAATCGAACTTTAATATCTTAAGTAACAGAAAACAAACTTTATTGAAACAATAAACTCTGTTACAGTATGGAACTGTTACCTCTCAGTGATGAACAAATATCACGAGAGCTGCTAGGGTTACAATGAATAATCTTCTCGAATATGATAACACTTTTAGTGTAAACCCTATGTCTGTGTTTATATACTACACAGTTACAAGATAATCGCTAATTGATATGGAATATAATTCTGCTTCCTAAAATATATCAATCAGATATCTTTTCTTCCAAGTATTCCATTCTTCATGGAACTCCTTCTTCATGCATATCTCTTCTTATGTTTATCTTGATCTTCTTTCCTTTAATCAGCTACTGTCCTTATCTGATCGTCCTTCAGCACTTAAGTTCTGATATCTAACTTCTGATGATTATCTCCTAATAATATAAGTACTGATATCCTTAAGTCCTGACTTCCAGTATAAGTATTGATCAACGGTTAAGTACTGATTTGTCCTGTTAAGTAAGATCTGAAATCTAAACATAAATTATATTAGCCATGACATTATCAAATATATCTAAAAATCTCCCCCAACTTGTAAATTAGCATAATATACAAGTTTAACAGATATTTGATGATGTCAAAAACATTAAGTACAAATGCATGAGAATTAGACTAGATAACTACAACTTACAGTCCTTAAAGCTTTACCAATATTCAACTTCTGATAACAACTTCAGTATGTACAAATATCAGAATTTAAGCAGTTGTAGATCTTCGACTTGGCTTCATCATCTGATCTCTCTGATGTCAGGAGTTGTTCTGAGATAGTTCTTCAACAAACATTTCTCAGCATATCTGAGTTCATCAATCATTCTCCTTTTGGCATCTTTAAGCTCTGCAGTATCTTCACCAATTTGAAAGATTGCAGCTCTGAGATCATTGATCTTTGCTTTTCTTATATCCTGATCCAGTCTGATCAAATAAGCTTTATCAGACTCAAGATTGAATTCAACAGCCCTGTACCCCAGAAAGGTAGTTATAATCTTAGCAGTGTTGGGCTTCATTTCAACTATATCACCATTGTGATCTCTGTACTTTGGAACGTATGTGCTATCAGATTTAACAGAATAAAGCCTTTTATGTCTTTGAATCTGTTCTTTCAAAAAGTTTGCAGCAGTACCTGTTATTCTGTCATCCACTTGAAGTAAGAATAGTACATGCTCCAATTCTTCAAAATACTTCAATGGAATGGCATTTTGTCTTATATGATAAACCCTACCATTTGTCATGAAATACAACAAGATGTATTCTTTCAAGTAGGTATGGTAAACCATCTGTACAGATTCCCGTTGATTCAATCTCTCAGGAGTTGCTCCAATACCTGGTTCACTCAAGGAAGTTAGATCATTGGTAGTGTTATGTATTCTTCTTTCATCAGCACTTCCCAATCCAGTTTTATCTCTTGCTTCCTTTCTAGTAACTACTCTAGCTTCAAAACCACTTGCAGTAGTCTTCAAAGGTTGAGTCTGTTTTGCTTTAGTGAATCCTGGTAGGAGTGTCTTTGGTCTATCTTCTGATATCAAGTTAACTTGAGCTATGTCAGAGGTTACTTGCTTCTTTTGAATATCAGAACTTACAATTTCTTGACTCTGAACAACTTGAGCCATGTCAGAGGTTGTTTTAAGAATTTTTCTTGAAGTCAGAGCAAGATTATCCTTTTCATCAGTAATTTCTTCATCCTCTGGAGGCACATAAACCTTGATAGGTTCACCAACCTTTTCTTTACCTTTGGATCTTGGATCTATCTGCGGTTGTGATCTAGCAAATGTTGCTTCAGTATATGTCCTTTCTTTGATCACAATGCCTATGAGTTTTGGAAGTGGCTTTTTACCAGAAGCTTCATATTTAGATGTGACTTTCTCTGATTTAAGTCTGGCTTCTTCTTCCATTAAACTTTCCAAGTCCATTCCTGGATTTTCCTGAAGAAATAACTGTCTTGACATTTCCTCATCAAGATCTAAAAGTTCATCAGAACTTATCCTTTTACCAGCAGCAGAACTTATTCTTTTCCCAGTATCAGAACTTGTCCTGTGACTTGTGATTTCAGCTTTTCTTGATGTGAATCTTCTACTTTGACTATGACCTCTACCCATTCCAGGGTTTCCTTGATCATCTTTTTCATCATCCTTCCCTGTCAGTGTCTTTTCAGTCTTGCATTTGGACTTAATTACTTTCTCCCCCTTTTTGGCATCAGCAGGTAGTAGAAGAGAGATAAGCAATTCCACTGAGGATTGGATTTTAGTCAGTTGTGATTGCTGAGAAGCTTGATTTTTCAGAATATCATCAATATGAGCTTGTTGATGATCTTGAGTCTTCTCAATATAAGCAATCCTGTCAAAGGTAGGTTGGAAGAACTTTTTCTTATCAATTTTCCAAACTTGTTCCTGTTTGATAAATTCTTCCTGAATCTTGTGTAGCTCTGCATGAGTAGTTGAGTGAAGACCTTGTAGATGTTTAGTACTCAATGCAGTGACTCTAAGCTGGGTTTTGAAATCATCAGAATTTAACATTTCATCAGCTTTAGTCAAGTGCTCAGCAAGATGCATTTAGTTGGAACACATGAAACTGAGTTCCATTCCTTAGTCCACTCCTGTCCTGCAGGAGTTTCACTCCAAGGTACTGGTGCTTCTCCGGTAACAAACTTCTTAACCAGTTCAGACTTTTAGAATAGTCTGTTGAGGAGCATGTCCTGAAGGACCTGCTGCATCAGCATCTGCAGTTGGAGCAGCATCACCAGTATCTCCAGCATTTGTAGCATCAGAACTTAAAGAATCAGTATCTTCTGATAAGACAACAGTGTGAGTAGCAATGGAGGTTTCAGCATCCTCTAATTGCTGATCTGGTTCTAAGTTCTGATCAACAGCCAAATCCTGATGCTCACCTAAAGTCTGATCATCAGCATCATAATACAGAGAAGGTGTTGTTGATAACTCTGGAGTTTGAACAGCATCAGTAACAGGTGTTGTTGAAGGATTAGTTGATGGTGGAGCTTCTAAGAGAATTACTTCAGGCACAACCAAGTTTTGAAAATCAATATCAGCACTTGTGCCTGGATCAACAGGAGACACAGATGGTATGTTAGCCTTTTCAGAAACAGCTTCCTGAGATGGAGTTGATGGAGAAGAAGTGACTGGAGCAAATTCCTTGTCTTGTGAGATCAGAGATTCCTGATCCCCTTCCTTAGCTGCTTCCTCTTCATCATCTGAAACTGGCCTGTGTGCCCTCTATTTCTTGTATCTCTTTGCTGATTTGGATTCCTTTGGAGTGTCAGGAACTGTCATTCTTCTAAGCCTCTTGAGAAGCCTAGCTCCCCCAATTCCAGAATCCCTCTGAGAAGTCTCTTTCTCAGCTTCACTTACAACAGGTTCTTAAGAAGGAACCTGTTCCTCAGTATCAAATTCATCTATCAAGGCAATCCTCCTTCTCTTTTGAGGTGTTTGAGGAACAGTCTTTGTCCTCTTTGGCTTGGAGGATGAAGGCTTCACAGTAGGTGCTGAGGATGAGGGTTGAACAGTCTGTGAAGTGGAGAGATAGGATTTGAGATATGTCCTGAGGGTAGGTTGAGTAGAATGAGTGGTAGGTGTTGAGGATGATGGTTTTTGGGTGTTTATTGTTGGTTGGACATCAGAGTAAACAGATCTATAAGTATCAGGATCAGCATTTACTAGGATCTGTTTTACAGACTGAGGAATCTGTAATGGTCTAACCACTGATTTCTTAGTGTCAGCATTTACCAGGTCATTAAAGTAGCGTTTTGCAACTTTAAAAGGTGGGGTTGAGGAACTGACTAATTGAGGTTCATCAGTACAAAAAGTATAAATAAGTTGACAGAATCTAGCAAAATAGACAACATTCCTATCCTCTGTCATCCTATCCCCAATAAAACCAATTATACCAGTTACAAAATCAAAATGAGTTTGATTGATAACAGCATACCCGATGTGCTGACTCAGAATTGGGATAGCATCAAAATTCGAACATTTGTTCCCAAAAGCTTTGGTGATGCAGTCGAAGAAGAAGCTCCATTCTCTTCTGATATGAGCCCGTTTCAACTGCCCAAGTTTTGCCAAACTCTTTTCATATCCCAAATTAGCCATTAACTCCTGAAGAGTTGATTCCTCTGGAATTGAAAAAGTACACTCTTCTGGGAGATCTAGAGCCCTGCGTATTGTACCAGGAGTAACTGCATAAGATGAATCACCCACTTCGAAAACAATACTGGGAGTGCCATGTTTACCACCATCATCAAAGTGCCCAGTCCGCCAAAACGTCAGAACTTGTTGGCTCGAAAAGACTGAAGGCTGGGTTAATGCATACCCAATCTCACTGTGTGCAAGAAGATCTTGCACAAAATGTAATTCAGATGGAGCTTCAGCATGATCAAGAATTGCAGCATAGTTGTTTGGAACAAACTTAGCTTCATCAATGATTAAATCCTTAGGTGCCATGTGAAAATTTTAGATGAAAAAGTGCCTGTTAGGTGTTTGATAAAATGTCTGTATGAAAAACCAACGTGAGAAGATGAGAGAAAGTGAGAGTAAAAGCAAGTAGAGAGAAAAAAAATATGAAGGAAATAAAAGATTAAAGAAATCCTCTCTCTGTCGTACTTATACTCTGAATAAAATGTTACCGTTGGACACCTGTCCGATATGCAGTAATAACGGATAGTTACTGGGCTCGAGAAAACAGTAATTATTACTTACCCACTCGCCTGTTTTCAAGGAAAAACCGTTCCACTTACCCAGATATGCCATTAATTAAGGTGAAACAGTTTTAATTCAAAATTGAAGTCGTTCCCACTTATGGAATTATTTTTCACTGCAACATTAATATTCTGAAAATAAGTCAAGTGAAAATGACCAAGATAAATCATATGAATAAGTACTGATAAAGGAAAGTCAGAACTTAAATTTAAACAGAATTTATATGGTCATCAGAATATCAATCAGGATTTATCAATGCATTACAAAATATCTTAGAGACAAAATCTTGAAACAAAAACAAATTTCATTAATATATCAAGTGAATACATTCATGAAATTGAGATTACATCAGAATTTATACAAGATTTCCCTAAGCTGCTAAACCTAACATCAACAGCCTTAGTCCTAGCTAAGAAGCCTGACAAAGCTGATGATGAAGAAAAACAGGAAGAAGACGAGATTAAATCATTTCTTCTTCCTACTCTCGATAAACAGAATGGCGAGTCGGATGATTCGCTCTTGCTGATGGAGAGCTTCCAGCCTTTCCTCCTCCAATCGCTCCAGATGGCGATGGTAATCCATATAGAAGAACAGGAGGTGGGTCAGTACCTTCTGTGGGACAGAGTCCCATATCTCCTCAGAAATGGTCGTGACGTGCCATTCCTGCTGCCAGTCGGCTGAGCTTAGCTCCATATTGAAGTTTTGGTAGTTCAAAAACATGTTGTATCTGACCATTGCATTTTTGAAAGAAAAAGTATGAAGGTAAGTTTATGAGAAAGAATTTGATGGGAAGGCTGATGTGAAGTGGCTGCTTATATAGGCAAGAGAATTCCAGGAGACGTAAAAGTATTTAATGCTGACAGGTAGAATTAATTCTACCTCATTTCCCCAGACTTGGAAAAAGAATAACATTCATTGGAAGGAGAAAAAATGGTTGAATGCGCACAAGAAACAAGTAAAAGTGGACTGTTCAAGGACGAATACCATTAACCCTAACCATAGTGACTATTAATCTTCCACTTCAACATATTCTAGTTTGAACCGAGACTACTATTAAATTTTATCCACAGATAAGCCAAGTAAAGAATTAGACTGTAATATCAGAACTTAGACTTATATCAGAACTTAACAGTCATCAGAACATAATTTCTTAACTCGAAAAAGGAATGCCTATCTGAGTAAATCCTCATACAAGTTCTGAGGTATACTCTTCAGAACTTAATCGTCAGAATATGCAACCAGAACTTGTCCTCAGAGTTAGTGCAAAATGACACAATGACTGTTTATCTAAAACAATATAGATCACCACAGTAATTTTCATCATTCAGATAGAGTGATTAGTGTGTACATTAAGCTAAATTGCAGACAAGGAGTAAAGTCTGATTCACTTCAGTACATCTTAGAAATAAGGCATAACTAAAATTTTGCTAAAGAGCTGTCATTATCCTGAAACCTACTGATGAATGAGTTCATGCTTGAGTCCACCTCAACTGTTTTGTGCTAATTTTATGCATCTTTTTAAATTCTATTTTACAGTGGCTTCTCAGTGTTAGTGAGTCACGACTGCTTATCAGAATTTATGCTATTATCAGAGTATTTCTCCAGTAATCATAGAGTGTGAAAAGTCACCAAGAAAATATTTTGCTTTTCTAATGCATATTTACTTAATACCAGCAATGCACTTGGGTCGTCCCTTCCACATGTTTACTCTAGATCTCAAAGGAGTACCTGATTTTATTCTTTGATCTTTTTGCTTTTTCTTTTGATAATTGAGGTTTATCAGCACTTAGTACATTCAGCAGATTTACTAGTATAAGAACTTAACAGATGAGTAGCATTATTTTAATTTGAGACTTAGTAATAAGATAAACAAAGTAAACTCAACTAAGCTCAATTATCAGAATTTGCTTGTGTCATAAGATTTCCACAGAGATAATTACTTCTTACATGGAATCATCTGTTTATTGAAGACTACTAGGTCAGTATCTAGCACAGTTATCCTCATAGGATTGAATAGTTACTTAAACAGACATATCACTTATCAGAGTTTAGAAACATATATCAGACAACAATCAGTACTTGAACGCATATTTCAATTAATCACAGAATACACAAAGAGATTACATTCTGTAAATACTGATCATAAAGTCTAATGAAACAGAACAAAACTAGAAGATTTAGAAAAAGAACCTAAAACCATTCCAAGTTCATTTACCAATCTTGTAAAAGTGGCTTCACACAGTGGTTTTGTGAAGATATCTGCTAGTTGTTGATCTGTTGGAACAAAGTGCAATTCCACTGTACCTTCATCCACATGTTCCCTTATGAATGGTACATGATGCTGATGTGCTTTGTCATAGAGTGTTGAACTGGATTACCTGTCATAGCAATAGCACTTTGATTATCACAGTAAATAGGGATTTTGAAATAAGTTAACCCATAATCCAGTAACTGATTCTTCATCCAAAGAATCTATGCACAACAGCTTCCGGCAGCAATATACTCTGCTTCTGCAGTTGATGTGGAAATTGACTTTTGTTTCTTCCTGAACCAAGAAACCAATCTGCCTCCAAGAAATTGGCAGCTTCCACTTGTGCTTTTCCTGTCAATTTTGCAACTTGCAAAATCTGCATCTGAGTAACCTATTAGTTTAAAATCTGATTCTCTAGGATACCACAATCCCAGATCAGTTGTTCCTTTAAGATACTTAAAGATTCTTTTCACAACTGTTAAGTGAGGTTCTCTTGGATCTTCTTGAAATCTTGCACAAAGACAGGTAGCATACATGATATCAGGTCTACTAGCAGTTAGATAGAGTAGAGAGCCAATCATACCTCTGTAATCAGTAATATCTACTGATTTACCAGTATCCTTATCCAGTTTTGTTGCAGTGGCCATGGGAGTGGATGCAGTTGAACAATCTTGCATTCCAAATTTCTTTAGCAAGTTTCTGGTGTACTTAATTTGACAAATAAAAGTGCCTTCTTCATTCTGCTTGACTTGAAGGCCCAGAAAATAGCTAAGTTCCCCCATCATACTCATCTGATATCTTGACTGCATCAGTTTGGCAAACTTCTTGCAAAGTCTGTCATTTGTAGACCCAAAAATGATATCAACATAAATTTGGACGAGAAGTAAGTCATTTCCATGGTTGAGGTAGAACAGTGTTTTGTCTATTGTTCCTCTGTTGAATCCACTTTCCAGAAGAAACTGAGCTAAAGTCTCATACCATGCTCTAGGAGCTTGCTTAAGTCCATAAGGTGCTTTATCAAGCCTGTAGACATAATCTGGATGTTTGGAATCTACAAAGCCTGGAGGTTGTTTAACATATACTTCCTCCTCCAATTCTCCATTGAGAAAAGCACTTTTCACATCCATTTGAAAGACAGTAAACTTTTTATGAGCAGCATAAGCCAAAAATATCCTTATGGCTTCTAACCTAGCAACTGGTGCAAATGTTTCATCATAGTCAATTCCCTCCTGTTGAGAATATCCTTTTGCAACCAGCCTTGCCTTATTCCTTGTAATTATGCCATCACTGTCAGTTTTGTTTCTGAATACCCACTTTGTACCAACAACAGATCTATTCTTTGGTCTTGGCAATAGGGTCCAGACTTTGTTTCTTTCAAATTCATTTAACTCTTCCTGCATTGCTTGCACCCAATCAGCATCTTGAAGAGCTTCTTCCACTTTCTTTGGCTCAGTCTGAGAGAGAAAAGAATTATAAAGATATTCATTTGAAGTACCTGTTCTAGTTCTGACACCTGCATCAGGATTTCCATTTATCAAATCAGGTGTATGTGACTTTGTCCACTTCCTTGCAGATGGAAGGTTTTCTCTAGAACTGGATGCTCCCCCATGATCCATGCTGTCTTCATTTTCATTTTCTGATGATCCCCCTGAAACTATGCTCTCTGAGTTGGATTCTTCAGAATTTAGATTTTCAGCACTATCAGAACTTGGCTTATCAGAACTTGACGAATCAGAACTTGAAGAGCCAGATATATGTTCTGATGTTTCTTGAGATGTGGTAGGATCTTGAGTATGCTCCCCCTGCATTGGTGCATCTTCCTTTGACGTAGTCACCACAGTTTCAATAACATCAGAGTTTAATCCATCAGAGTTTACAGTATCAGGACTTAGACTGCCAGGATTTTCAGTATCAGAATTTGAGTCTTCATTTTCAAATCTCAGCTGATCATGATCAATGAAATCTTCAAGACCAGTAATCTTCTTGTCATCAAAAGAGACATTGATAGATTCCATGACCACTTTTGTTCTCAAATTATAGACTCTGAAGGCTTTTGTGGAAAGTGGATATCCAACAAAGATTCCTTCATCAGCTTTTAGATCAAACTTGGATAGCTGTTCAGGATGAGTCTTGAGAACAAAACACTTGCATCCAAATACATGAAAGTACTTCAGATTTGGCTTCTTTTTCTTCACCATCTCATATGGTGTTTTTCCATGCTTGTTAATAAGTGTTGCATTTTGAGTAAAACAAGCAGTCTGCACAGCTTCAGCCCAGAAATAGGTTGGAAGCTTTGCTTCTTCAAGCATTGTACGTGCAGCTTCAATGAGAGTTCTATTCTTCCTTTCAACAACTCCATTTTGCTGTGGAGTTCCAGGAGCAGAAAATTCCTGCTTTATTCCATGGGTTTTGCAGAACTCTTCCATCATCAAATTCTTGAACTCAGTGCCATTATCACTCCTTAAGATTTTCACAGAATCTTTGAGCAATTTATCCACATGTTTGACATGATCATTCAAGATAGATGCAGTTTCACTTTTTGTGTGAAAGAAATACACCCATGTGTATCTGGTGAACTCATCCACTATGACCAACGCATACTTCTTATTTGCAATAGACATGACATTCACTGGACCAAATAGATCAATATGTAGTAGATGATAAGGCTCAAGAATTGATGATTCAGTCTTGCTCTTGAATGAAGATTTTCTTTGTTTGGCCTTCTCACATGAATCACAAAGACCATCAGGAGCAAATACTGACTTTGACAATCCTCTCACAAGATCTTTCTTGACCAGTTCATTTATATTGTTGAAATTTAAATGAGAGAGTTTCTTGTGCCAATTCCAGCTTTCTTCAATTGATGCTCTACTCATCAGACAGATTGCAGAACCATCAGTACTTGTTGAAAGCTTAGCTTCATAAATGTTACCACGCCTGTATCCTTTCAGAACAAATTTGCCTTTAGATTTACTCACAATTTCACAGTGTTCTTCAAAGAAATCAACATGATAACCTCTGTCACAGATTTGACTTATACTCAGCAGATTGTGTTTAAGTCCTGAGACCAGAGCTACTTCTTTAATTATGACATTCCCAAGATTGATATTGCCATATCCCAATGTTTTTCCAATGTTGCCATCTCCATAGGAAACACTTGGGCCAGCTTTCTTCACAAAGTCTGATAGCAGGGCCTTATTTCCAGTCATATGTCCTTAACATCCACTGTCCAGAACTAGAATATTTTTCCTATTGCCCTGCAATCACAAAGACCACTAATTATTAGTTTTAAGGACCCAGACTTGCTTGGATCCTTTGGTCTTATTAAGTTTGTTAACATTTAAAGCGGATTTAGCATCAGAGTTTATGTTAACATTTTTCTTTTCAGAACTTACATTATCAGACTTTGAATCAGAATTTACATTAGAAGGAACAATGGAAACTTTCTTCAAAGAAGGTTTTATTTGATAATAATCATAGTACAAACTATGATATTCCTTACAAGTATAAATGGAATGCCATAAATTACCACAATGAAAACAAGGATTTTGTGGTTTGTATCTAACAGACTAACTCTTAACTCCTGATTTTGAAGGTAAGGAGTTAATATTCTTATTCTTCCTACAAAAAGAAGCCAGTTGATTAGAACTTCCACAGTTATGACATGTTTTCCTAGGAGCATCAGGAATAGGTTTATAATCATTGCTTTTATTCACACATTCCTTTCCATTCCTATTTTTCCTAGGTGATTTTACCTTGTTTGCATTCTTAACATCTTTCAGCTTATGCTTAAGCTGCTTCTTTGTCATTAAGACTATGTTCACTTCAGCTGTCTTTTCCTGTTTTAGTTTGTCAGAAGTTAATTCCTCTTTAACTTCTGATTTCTCATTTTCAGACTTTACAGTTACAAACTTAACAGGTTTTAACTTTGGCTTTTGCTTAATAACAGGCTTAATTTCTTCAGTTCCTTTATCATTCTTATCCTCTCCATAACCTAAGCCCTCTTTTCAGTTTCCACTACTTGGCAAATTTTGAGTTATTTTTCCAGAATTAGTCCAAGTCCTGATAATCTCTCTTTCCTTTTCTAACTCAGTTTTTAGAGATTCATTCATTTTTAGCACTTCATCCCTAACATAGAAAGAATCATCTCTATCCTTCTGAGTTTGATGAAACATGACTAACTCTTTTTCTAAGAAATCATTTCTTTTCTTAAAAGCAAGATTTTCAGAAGTTAATCTTTCACATGTTAAAGTTTGATCTCTATAACTAACAAACATGGTTTTAAGATATCTTCTCAACTCATTAATATCATCAGTATGAAAAGCATAAGTAGTCTGAGGTACCTTTGTTTCAGCAGCTTCAGAACTGCTCTCAGCACTTTCTGTATCAGTATTTGCCATTAATGCATAGTTCTCCTCACTTTCAGAGTCTGAGGTGTCTGTCCAGCTTTTCTGCTTTGTGACAAGAGCCTTGCCTTTGTCACCCTTTACCTTTTTGCAATCAGGAGATATGTGGCCTTTCTCACCACAGTTATAGCATTTAACATTGGTATAATCTCCTCTGTCAGACTTTCCTCCTCTGCCTTCAGATCTTCTGAAATTCTTCTTATCAGAACTTATGCCTTTCCTGGAAAACTTCTTTCCCTTCCTGAACTTCCTGTATGCAATCTTTATGATTCCTTTCACCATAAGAGCACACAGCTTCATCATCTCCTCATCAGCATCAGTCGCAGGCAAGCTTTCAGAATCTGAGTCATCATCACTTTCAGAACTTGATGACTCAGTATCAGACATTATAACAAGAGCTTTACCCTTGTCTTTCCTTGAGGAAGCTGCTTTGGGGGATTCTTCTTCAGCCTTAAGAGCAACTGTCCTTGACTTTCCTCCTTTCCTCTTGCTTCTTTGTTCCATCTCAAGTTCATGAGTCTTGAGCATTCCATAGATTTCATCAAGAGTTGTTTCATCAAGATTGTAGTTGTCTCTTATTGTTGTTGCCTTCAAATCCCAGCATTTAGGAAGAGCTAACAGGAATTTAAGGTTTGAATCTTCAAGATCATACTCTTTATCAACCAATGACAAATCATTCAAAAGTTTGACAAATCTATCATATAAATCATTCAATGACTCATTAGTCTTTGAGTCAAAGTGTTCATACTCTTGAGTGAGTATTGTCTTCCTGTTCTTCTAAATTGTGTCAGTTCCCTAACACCTTATTTCCAGAGTATCCCATATCTCCTTAGCAGTCTTGCAATTGATTACCCTGTTTGACATTACATTATCAATGGCACTATGCAGTAAGTGTCGTACCTTAGCATCCTTAGCAATTGATGCTATATCTTCAGCAGTATAATCACTCTTTTCCTTTGGTACAGTCTTTGCTATTTCACCTGCAACTGCAACAGCAAGCTTGGTTGGTTTGTGAGGCCCTTCCTTGATTCTATCAAGGTATTCTGGATCTGTTGCTTCCAGGAACATGGTCATCCTTACCTTCCATATGGGATATTCAGATGGTCTCAGTATGGGAACTCTGATGGTCTCATACCGACTCTGAATTTGTGTCTTTGGTGGTTCCTCAGTTTTGGTAGGCTTAGTTGGAGTTTCTGTGTCAGACATGATTGTGTTTGGATCTTTAACTGTATGTGTGTTAACAGATAGGCTCTGATACCACTTGATAGGTCACACACACTGTAGAGGGGGTGAATACAGTGTATAATACAATCAAATCGAACTTTAATATCTTAAGTAACAGAAAACAAACTTTATTGAAATAATAAACTATGTTACAGTATGGAACTGTTACCTCTCAGTGATGAACAAATATCACGAGAGCTGCTAGGGTTACAATGAATAATCTTCTCGAATATGATAACACTTTTAGTGTAAACCCTATGTCTGTGTTTATATATTACACAGATACAAGATAATCGCTAATTGATATGGAATATAATTCTGCTTTCTAAAATATATCAATCAGATATCTTTTCTTCCAAGTATTCCATTCTTCACGGAACTCCTTCTTCATGCATATCTCTTCTTATGTTTATCTTGATCTTCTTTCCTTTAATCAGCTACTGTCCTTATCTGATCGTCCTTCAGCACTTAAGTTCTGATATCTAACTTCTGATGATTATCTCCTGATAATATAAGTACTGATATCCTTAAGTCCTGACTTCCAGTATAAGTACTGATCAACGGTTAAGTACTGATTTGTCCTGTTAAGTAAGATCTGAAATCTAAACATAAATTATATTAGCCATGACATTATCAAATATATCTAACAATACTATTCTCGTAATCTTGTTTTTAAGTCACGTACTTAGAGATATAGAATTTCATATCATATTTCAAGGACATTTATTAATCTAACATTTATATCGTAGTAAATTAAGAATTAATAAATTATAAAGGGAATAATCTATAGAACATAAATATTAATAATCCAAATGTCTTTAACTAAAACATCATAGTGTTTTCCCTAGGGCACAAACACTAACAATCTTCCACTTGCACTAGAGCCAATCACTCATGTATCTAATACTCATGGAACTAGAATGACCATCATGCTTCTGCTGCGACAAAGCCTTAGTCTGGGGTCTGCAACACTATCATTACTATGCACTTTACATTTATATCTCCTTGATCATTAATCTCATTAATAAGGTGATATCGCTTAAGGACATGCCTAAACAGTCTCCTTAGTTATTTCAAAAATATCAATATATTCGGGTTCCATTATAGAATCATCAATGTTCTTGCTGTGAACTATTCCAGCTAACATCATTTATATTTAGACAAAACACAAAATAGACATAAACACGTAATCATCCTTGTTTGTCCAAAAAATTAGGTTCAGAAACTAGCATCAGTGTAACCCTTTACAACTAGTTCCCTATCTTCTCCACACACCAAAAATAAATCTTTAGTCCTCTTTAAGTACTTAAGAATATTCTTGAAAATTATCCAATGACCCTCACCCGGATTAGACTTGTATCTGCTCATTATGCTCAAAGGATATGAAACATTAGGATAAATACATATCATTGTACACATTATAGATCCAATTGCTAAAGCATATGGTGCTTTCCCAAACGGCCCTTATCATCTAATAATTTAGGGGGAAATTATCTTTAGAGATCACTATCCCATGAGACATCGAAACATATCCTTTCTGTATCTCCTGCATCTTAAAATGATGTAATATTTTATCAATGTATGGACTCCGACTAGGTCGATTAATCTTTTCAATCTATCTCTATAGATCTTGATCCCTAATATATAGGTAGCATCGCCTAAGTCTTTCACAGAGAAACTATTTCTCAACCAAGTCTTAACAGCCTGTAGAGAAGGTATGTCATTCCTTATTTGTTATATTCATCTACATATAATACGAGGAATGTCACATGGCTCCCACTAACCTTCTTGTAAACACATGGTTCATCTTCATTTTGAATAAAGCCAAACTCTTTGACCGTTTCATCAAAATGAATATTCATTCTCCTTGAGGCTTGCTTCAATCTATAAATAGATAGAAGCAACTTACAAATTATCTTAGCAAACTTTGGATCGACAAAACCCTCAGGTTGTATCATATATACATCATGTTCAAGGATCCCATATAAGAAAGCAGTTTTGACATCCATTTGCCAAATTTCATAGTCAAATTAAGCAACTATTGCTAACAAAATCCTGATGGACTTGACCATAGTAACCGGTAAAAAAGTCTCATAATAGTCTATACCATGAATTTGTTTGAAACTTTTTGCCACTAGTCGCGTCTTATAGGCCTGTACTTTACCATCCATGTCAGTTTTCTTCTTGAAAACCCACTTACACCCAATAGGTTTTACCCCTTCGAGTGGATCAACTAAAGTCAGTAGTTTATTTTGATACATGGATTCCATCTGGGATTTTATGGCCTCTAGCCATCTCTCGGAGTCTGAACTGTTTATAGTATATTGGTAGGTGAGAGGCTTATCATTATCTGTAAGCATCACATCACCATCTTGAGTCAAAAGAAATTCATAATTTCTCCCGAGCTCATGGTGAATCCTACTAGATCTACGAATAAACTGTGTTTCTTGGACAGGATTACTTTTAACATTTTGATGTACATCCTAATCTTATTCCAACTCTGGTTCAATATTATCATGTGGTTCTCGATCTTCATCGAGATGTATTATCCTCCCATTAATTTTCTTAAAAATTAGTTCTCCCTCAAGAAATATAACGGCCCGAGCAACAAACACTTTGTTCTCGGAAGGTTTATAAAAACTATACCCTAGTCTCACTTGGGTATCCCACAAAATAGCATCTATCTAATTTTGGTCCAAGATTGTCAGAGGCTATACGTTTTACAACCGCTTCACGTCCCCAGATTTTCATAAATGACATGCTATGACGTTTATCAGTCCATATCTCATATGGAGTCTTTTGAACCTCTTTAGTCGTAATTTGGTTAAGTGTATATGCAACCGTTTCTAGAGCATAATCCCAAAAACTGAATGGAAGATTCGATTGATTTATCATCGGTCGCACTATGTCCAATAAGGTACGATTTCTCCTCTCAGAATCTCAATTACATTGAGGTGTTCTAGAAGGAGTAAGTTATGATACACTATCACACTCTTTCAAGAAACTCTTGAAATTGAGGTTTAAGTATTCTCCTCCACGATCTGATCGTAAAACTTTTATACTTTTCCCTTATTTTCTTTTATACTTCATCCTTATATTCTTTGAACATTTCAAAAGAATTAGATTTGTTCTTCATAAGAACCACATATCCATATCTACTGAAATCATCAGTAAATGTTATGAACTAGTATAAGCCTTCCCTTGCCAACATACGCATTCGACCACATACATCATTATGTATAAGTCATAATCGTTCGGTGGCCCTTTCACCTGATCAGGTAAAAGAAGCTTTAGTCATTTTGCCAATGAGACAAAGTTCGCATCTTTCGTATGATTCAAAATCAAACTTATCCAAGTAATCATCTATATGTAACCCAGAAATGCGTTTCTCATTAATATGGCTTATCGATAATACTAGAGGTAATGTTTAATTTGAGTCAACTTAGAACATATAAATTGTTAACTAATTGTGCAACATTATAAGTCTTGTCATTGAAATAGAATAAACAACTATTGTTTATTTAATTAAAATAAAAACCTTTCTTATCCTGACAAGAAATTGACTTAATGTATCCGCTAAAGGAAGGCACGTAATAACAATTTATCAAGTTCTCAATCTCGCCTTATGGGCAACATTAGGTATCGAGTTCCTTCAACTAGAGCAACAACTTTAGCTCTAATTCTAACCCTATACCTGAAGCCTGACATTTTTAGTCTTCTTCTTTAGATCTTCCAAAGAAGCTCGATAATTTAACTTCCATTCATCCAGTTATTTCCACAGAAATGATAATCATCTCTTTTAGCAACACCACTATTAGGCTTCAAAAGCCCTTTGGGATTGGACTTTGGTTTGGCACCGAATAAGATCAAATCTTCACCTTGCCTGTCCACTTTCCTTTCCAATTTGTATTCCATGTGTACATCATCAATATGGACGTAATTCATGCCTTTACCGTGTTATTTTCAGCAGTTTTAAACATGCTTAACAATTCGGTGAGTGTTCTGTCTATCTCATTCCTTTTGTTCTTAACAAACTGGGAATAGAAGTTGTTCAAAGATCGTTTGATCAAATCAAGCTAAGTCTCTAGACCATTCTTGAAACTTAAAATATCAAGGTACATATGCCTATCACCTTTAGAACATGTGGTCCAACCGGATATGATTCTCCCATTAATGCAAAAGTATGGTGCCTTATTATTGTCAAATCTTTCTAACGAGCCTATCCTTCAAATATCTTTTGAAGGTGCTCAATCATATCATAAGCATCATTATGCTCTTGTTGCTTCTAAAGCTCAGCACTCATAATTACAAGCATGAGACATGAAATATCAGTTTCATAAATAATTTGCTTCTGGTAGGAATTTTGTTCTACACATGTTTCATTCTCAGCTACAAGAAATAAGGGAGGTGTTTGAGCGACATCCTTGAACCCGAGGACAATCCTCAAGTTTCCATGTCAATCAAGGAAATTATTTCATGTTAGCTTGTCCTTCTCAAGGACTATTACATAGAGAAGTTATTTATGTTATTTGTCATTTGATATCTACAGTATTAAAGTGCATAAAATGACTTAGTCTACAAATGATCATTAAATTATGTTCAAGTGATTATTCATATATATATTCACAAAATAACTCCCACAATTTTTATCAAATCAATAGCCCTAACTATTAATTCAGAAAAAATATCTTTTATATCCTTTCTAGTGAACCAAGATCCATATTTCACCACGTGTTAGGTCAGCTTTGGCTTTTCTCCTAAAACATGATTATTTAGGTAGACAACATTTGACAATTATATCAACTATATAACTCTTGGATAGCTTGGTGGAACAATATTTGTTCATATTTATCTAATAAATATCGCCAAACTTTATGCCTCTAAGTTTACAATCCTATTGTGATAACTTAGTTAAGTTAAACCCAATAGTCAAAAAGTATCAATATACTTCAACACATCTCCTAAGATAGATAGGAGTACTTCGCTTTGGCGAACCCACTCTTGGTCGATCTAGGGGTTAACGCATTGGACTCATTGGAAGGCATCAGATCAACTTAATATTAACTTTAGGGTTTTGTTAATTTTAAAACGATCACGATCCCATCATAAAGAGATTCCCAATTTTTCCTTGAATAAAATACTCAAATCAATATTCGTCAATGGTTTGATTTCCAGGTAGTGAGGGAGTCACAACGGTCTCGCTTAAAACCCACAACCTTACAAGTTCAATGAACTCTCTTTTGACAAAATTGCCCCATGTTAGAAACAAAGAAAATTTATATTTTATTCTGTATTTCATAAACACGAGAGTCTCATAATCGTTTGTTCATTTTAAAATCTTGAATCGTTACAGATTTTATCTTGTTTAGCAAGCATGGCATGGGTGTCGTCGTATCTAATACATACATCCGTAATCTAATTAAGCATGCATCTTTATAAACTACTTTACACTTACATTCATCATATGCGCATATTTATGTAAAGTGCAATAAATAAATGTGATTGGTTATGGCTTCATCCTATGTGATCTTCATCAAGCTAATGACAAATATCCAGGTCAATATAAGGTAGAAAATAAATACAGGCTAACTATTACATATCTTTTTTCTTGTATTGCTTCCTTGGATGGCCTCCATGTGGGATTACCCTTGATCTTCAAATCTTCATGTCTTCATGTACATTACAAGAATGAAATATGAAAACTAATCTAATGAACTTACAAGAATAACTCGAGTTACATTCGAGATTTAATAATTACAAGATTAAACGACATGCAAGCCATATTTGAAAAACCAAAACCATTATACTACGGTCATAAGCCATAACCATCCACCATGCTCAATTAACACAAAATAACATGTTAAAACATATAATCTGATCTTAACATATCATACCTATCATGATCTAATCATAAAAACCAAATATTGAAAAAATTAGAAAATTCAAAATTAAATCTGATAACATTAAATCACAGATTATAGGGCCTAAACCACATCAAATGCCTTACAGATCATTCGATGATAGCTATAGCTATCGGTTACATTCAGACGCTCGATTCCATATGAAATAGCGTATTCGTTCGCCAAAATCGGACACCAGACACATATTTCAGCAAATCCGCTGCATCCGATTCAGAATCGTATCAAATACGATTCATATAATAAAAACAAACACAAACATGTATACATCAGTATATATACAGATTATATAATCATCATATGATTATACAACTCTCATAAATATCATATATTCAAAACATATACATATATACGCATATATAAACATAACAACATGTAAAATATACAAAATCGCATATGTAACAGTCATGGAACATTGTATACATGTTATCATCATAAAACCAGTAAACACATAAACAAACTAAATACTTTTCGCAAGTAGCTCTGATGCCATTATTGGGTTTCGAGCACATAAACGCAACAGAAATAGTAATTAAAATATAAAAAAACCAAAAAAAAATTGAAACCCACCGCAGGATACATGCGAAAAATAGATATTTAATTCGTAGATCAGATTGTTTACCTTAAGAAGCTTTAGAAATTGGTTGACTAATGGAGATCCAAAGCTTGTTCAATCACCATGCATCCCGCTCTCGCGATCTACGCTCTATCGGTATCCACACGAATGTTTGAACTCAAGGATTGGATGTATACTAGCACAAACTCATTTTATCTTGCTCTCTCCATCGTCTCTCTTGGTGGCTAGGGTTTTAGTAAAAGTCTTGCTTTTTTTTTACCACAAAATCAGCCACACAAGAGATATTATATAGAGAGTAGATAAATGAATTATAACTCTTAACTAACTAGGAGTTATTATTAATTCAAAATTCCTATTTATATTATAATTAAGTCTCACTTAATTATTTAACAAATAAATTTCATAATTAATATTAGTAAATTCAAATATCAATATTTATCTAGTTAATTAAGTCATACTTAAATAATATTATAAATAATTCGAATTACTTTAATATAATTTAAATCCAATTTAAATTAAATAATCCTTCACTTAGTGTGTGACCCTATAGGTTATTATTACGTTGGCAATGAATTTTAAATCTAATTTAAAATCATAAATAATGAGCGACATATAGTAATACATCATTGCTAACCAAGTAATAATAATTGAATCGGTGATCGATTAAACCTTTTGTGAATAATAATACAATATAATATAATCCCTTTCACTAAATATTATAGATTAAACTAGAGGTATATAATTTGTCATCCTCATCATAGTTTAATCCAAGTTTCCTTGATTAAAGAGTAGACTATCATATCAAATCAACATTTGAGCGTGGCCACGCATTTCATAGTCTAGCTCACACAAGAGGCCAATAATATCACTCCTAAAATAGGAGGGTCAAATACCTTCTATATCATTCATATTTCTCATACGATTCATAATATATCCAGTGTCCACTTTTATCATTACCCGGTCAAGGATGACTTTTAATGGAATTAATGTATATTAATTCTCGTATAGAAATATAATGACTTCAGGTCTAAGGACCATTACATCATTATCACTGTGAGAATTACTTATGACACAACAGACATGTAGAATCTCACATCGGGTCTGTCCAACACCATGTACATGTACATCTGCCTGTGTCTTTGACTTTAGTATCACTATACCTATGATCAATGAGATGTGATCATCAATCAACAAACACACTAGTCTTAATGCATTATTATTGTCCCTTAATAATAAAACTCGACTAGGGACCTTTAGGAATATTGATATTATTCTCGTAATCTCATTTGTAAGTCACGTACTTAGAGATATACAATTGCATATTTTATTCCAAGGACATTTATTAATCTAACATTTATATCGCAGTAAATTAAAATTAAATAAATTATAAAGGAAATAATCGATAGAACATAAATATTAATAATCCAAATGTCTTTAACTAAAATATCATAGTGTTGTCTCTAGGGCACAAACGCTAACAGTTTATAACTAACAATTAAATTAACAATTATAACTAAGATAATAAGATTAACTGAATTAATATATATGACAAATATGTGATTCTAACTTCATTAAATACTTCATTCAATAGCCTTATTATTCTTAACCTTAGCATGCAATGGTGATGACACTAATCAGATCGCTCGAAACTGATAAACGCCAACTTTCGTTGCACGAATAACATACTACCAAACATCCACATAAGAGATAGAAGCTAAATATACACCAATTATATTGAGACCCTATATGTCTATAGAATTTGACAACATAACGTTTTACGTACAAGTTATCTATCATGATTACATAGGGCAAGTAAGATGGTTAAAATTACCTACGAATCATGCATAACAAATACGTGAACCTATGCTAGCATGGAAAGTTCTAAATCCTTAAATTCACTTTCGTTTTATTAAGAATTAACACACTATCTTATAAGTTCACGACACTCATAAGACGAAAAGGCACAACCAATACTAGGTTATCATACAATCACCATATACTAAGGCATCGAAACAAATTAACTAAAGAAATCCATAAATAAATCCGCTAGAACCCCACTATAACGATTAGCCCATAATCGGACTCATCATCAACGTGGGTTCCGATGAAAGCATGGTATAATAAACGTAGTCTTTATACTTAAATAAAAAAACCAAGTATAAAACAAGAGTAAGGTTCACAAATAAGAAAACTAGCATCCAAGTTACAACTTAGAACAAATATTCACAAGTAAAAATAAGATCTTCTTTGTCTTTATTGAATCGTGCTAACACGGTCTTCTTACAGCTCTCCTTGATAAGTCTCTGGCTAGATATATTATTAAAAATAACCTAAAGCTATTTATATAGCAGCCCTGATCAGCAGAGATATCCAGAAATCAGTCTTCTATTCAAAACAGGATTCTTGAAACCCGACCTGGCGAGGCCGCGCGCTTGATCAGCGCGGGCGCGCTGGCTCTCTGAAGTTTGGGCGCGGGCGCACTGGGCTTCTACAGATTTGAGCCGGTCTTAATGAGCTTTATTCCTTAGACACCAACCTAACACCATATTAGCATCAAATAAATGCTAATTCACCTGATTCTCAGATTAATGCCTGAAATGCAAAAACATTAGAAAACACATTAAAACACCAATAACTTGAGTACAAATACACCAATTCAAAGCTTAATAGAGCATTATAAAGTGTCATAAATGCCACTCAACATACCCCCAAACTTGAATCGATGTTTGTCCTCAAGTATAAACAGACTCAAACAAGAAATAAAAATGTATGAATGCAACTTAATGAATGCAACGATCCCCATAGAATAACTAAACCAATCAACAAGCAACACCTAAGAAAATGCAGTTATTCACATAAAGATCAATTAAATCTCATAAATCAACCAATAAACCAGAGACGTGCATTTGTGCAAATGTTTACAGATATACTATCACAACTAGATCAACAATCATGACTCACTACTTATCAAAGCAATCACAAGTTTATAAATAGAATAAAAGTTAGACTCAAAATAACTTATAACACTTCAATTCTTATATCGGAGCTAATATGGATTCACGCTTTTATTCACAACAAAACAACACAAGTATGCTTATTTGATCGTGCAATGAGTGAGGTCCACAAAAGACTTATACAATAGTATCCATGTAGCGAGGGTTAGGTTAGCGGATCCTGGGCTATAAAAGCCTTAGGTCACTAGGCACAAAGTCCCCTAAGAACTTAATAGTTTGAGTACTAAACAGCCCACTCATGATCAATAATACACAACATTTATTCTTTCTTTTTTTCCATTTTTTTTCTTTTCTTTTTTCAAATTTCTGAATGAGTGTGTTTCACTCCATCTCGCTCAACCCTAGATTACTCATATAAATATGAGCCGGCTACTAGCCATTTGACACCTAGCCACACAACTAGCAATAAAATCCAATTTTTTCCAATTTTTTAAATATCCATGTCTTTTATTACTAAGAGAATATCCTATATTCTAAACATAAACAAGCGATTAATGTAATGCCCTGCAGACCCGGGGTATAAGTCTGGGGGTTACTAGCTAATCACCAAACCTGTACAATTTGATTAACAATTAATAAAGAAATGAAATTAACCCCTTTAACACTAACCAGGATCTTTTTAGGTTGAAGTATGAAAACAAGAACCACTAACTACTTTTATTACAAACCAACATTCAAAGTCTCACAAACTCTCTTTATTACAAACCATTGTCTAATTCATTTTAAGCTAAGTTCAACTTTTATTCAAACACACACACCTACTATCTATCAACACTCCACCTGCTCGGGCAACTCAAAGCTTTCTTCCTGGATTGGGATCAACACCTTGGGTATAAGAGGATCCCGAGGCTTGACTCGCTTCTTTACCACTCAAGTCCTGATTGGTTTCATATTCCTTCTTAACTGAAAATAATAAGGTGAATAACAATAAAAGGGGTGAGCCAAAAGTTGCTCAACAAGTCCACAAACATATAAACAGTGTTAAAGCATTTTAAATGAATCCGCCATCCCAGGTATATCTGCCAAGATATAACCTCACGAGAATAGAAAGAAGCCATTACTGGCGAGTAGAAATAAACTAAACTGGACACAAGTTCGCATATATATTCTGCTGATCAGTCAAAATATAATGCAGATCCATATCTCAGTATATAGATCCAGTCAGGTACCCAGGCACTACGGCCCACGTCGAGGCACCAGTCATCCCGGTCCTCAGGATTAAGACACACTCAATCCCAAAATATCCTTATCCAGTCCATCGTTTAGCAACCGAGACAATCGGTATGCTTTGATATATTTCAAACACTAGGATATATCAATCTCCATGTGTTACCAACAGAATATGAATCAAGAATCCAAAGAAACGGAGAAATCAAGAATTGAAATGAAATATGAATAAAGGAATAGGGATTGTATATTTGTGATCAAGAACAATAATCAAGAGAATGTAAATGTGATAAATATTTGAATCAATATCACTATTCCGAAAGTAGAATAGAGGAAAAACTTGCCTTCTGCGCGACTTACTGCAATTGAATCACTTATGTCTATCACCTTGGACTATTACCGACTCAACTGGCCTGGATGGCTTAGCTTCTGTTGGCAAAATAGACTAGTTAAGTCACGTCGTACTTCATTTGCATCTTGAATCGACTTCAAACTGATCCTAACATCTACCCATGCGCTTATGACTGACTCATGTATTACATATAAGCAAGTAAGACTCGATTAACCACGTAATACACATAAGCACATAAGCACATAATCATTTTTATGGTTAAAATAATTTTTAAAACCAAAATTGACTTGCTGATCGCTCAACTGATCGTTATCTGACTCGTTTCCCATTTTTCCGGAATTTTTCGGACTCGTCTCGGCACATAACTTGACTGATAATCAAACAAGTCACAAAATCAACTAACTTCTAAAAAAAATTAAGCTTTGATATTATTTTTAATGAAAAGGATTCATTTTTCTGAGTTAACAGGCTTTCGTTTCACGCAAAACGGACTAACGGTTGAATTATTATTAATTAAATACTGATAATTACATTTATTAATCATTATAAATAATTATTACTAATTTTTAAAACCCAAAAATAATTTTTAAATCATTATTTAAGAAAATCAGAATTAAAAATAATTTTTCTATAATTTTTGAAATTAAAATGAATTTATTATGATTTATTGAAAATTATTTGATTAATTATCAAAATAATTAATCACTTTTAAGTAATTAATAAGTAATAAATAAATAATAAATAATTAAGAAAATAATTCAATCTGATTTTTAGAAAATAATTCAGAATTATTTATAATATAAATTAATTAATTAAATAATTAATTAATCAATTTACAAAATAAATAAAACTGATTTTTAAAATTAATAAAAATAAAAAGTAAAAATAATTTCCAGAAACATATGTCAGAAAACAGACATCTGACAAGGTGGATCAAAACCGAGTTCTGGAAACGGGTCAACCGGGTTGGATTCCCGGTCTGTGAAGAACACCACCGGAATCTGGGTTTAAACCCAGAATCCGGCGACTTCACCGGACTCCGGCAAGTCCAATTCCTGGCCAAACGGACACCGTTTGGTTCCGTTTTTGATCCCAAAACATCCCAAACTACTTCCCCAATCTTTTTCAGGCCAAAATAACCAGAAACATCCCTGGATATCATTCTCCGATCAAAATCATCAAGAACTCCGGCCAAAAATCCAAATCACTCATTTGTACATAACATCAAACGTTATATAGTGCAAAATGAAGCTAAGAATATATACAATCAAAGCCCTAACATTACAAGAACCAAATATTCACAGAAATCATCGAGTTGTGTTTTGAAAATTCGACCTAAACCCTAGAAATCGTGAATCATTATCCAAGCATCGTTTGTTCAATTAAACTCCATGAATAGACTGTAAATCATCTAACAAAGCTATATCAATCATCAAAACATCACAATAACCCCAGAATCAAAAAGCCCTAATTCGAACATAAACCCTGGAAATCAAAAATCAAAAACGATGCAATAAAACGTGAAATTGATGCAAGAAAAAACAGAAAGAACGAATCAAAATCTTCGATTTGAGTACTTGAATCACACGATTTGATGCTGTAATCAGTGAGAAATCACGACTTGATTCTTCGACCCGAACCTGTTCTTCCCGACCCGATTTCAGAGAATTTTTGGTAATTTTGCAGATTTTAATGATTAATTATAATTAATTAAATAAAAATTAAGCTATTTATAGTAGTAAAAATAATACTCCTAATTAAAATTAAGGGGCTAATTATACATTAAATAAAAATATTGGGCCCTAATTTTTATAATTTTTGAGTATTAAAATTTAATTTATAAATATTTTATATATGCAATATATATGCCAAAAATTCCCAAAAATTGTGAATAATGCAAAAATGCGAAGAAATAATATAAATGAAAGTCCTATAATTTTATAAAAATAAAAATGTGATTTTTTGTGGGGTTTTTGACACCCAATGGGGCCCGGAAAAATCATTTTTCGCAAAATGAGAAAATTTATAAATTATCTAGATATTTAGAACAAGGCGATTGTAAAAGCCATTTGATGAAAAATAAGGCCCATTATTTTATTTGAAATACTGGCTTTAAAATCATCGTTTGCGTCATAAAACATTTGAAATAAAACCTATAAATGCATAATAAAATATCTGAAAAATACCTTAAAATACAGAAATGACATGGAATACACGTATCACGTAACAGTTAGGGTTTATCAGATAATCACACATAAATGACACATTAATTCACATATTTTATTATAATCATGATATAATATAAACGTAAAGTTCCCAGTCGTTACATCCTTCCCCCCTTAAAAGGATTCTGTCCTCAGAATCTTCTATGAAAACAAATGAGGGTATTTCTCTAATATTTCACTTTCGAGTTCCCAGGTTGATTCTTCAACCATAGGATTTCTCCACAACACTCGCACTAAATATATAGACTTATTTCTCAACACTTTCTCTCGCCGATCTAAAATTCTTACCAGTTGTTCTATAAAAGACAAATCAGGTTGGATTTCTATCGGCTCATACTCGATTACATGCCTAGAATCAGGATTATATCGCTTAAGCATGGACACGTGAAACACATTGTGAATATGCTGCATATGAGGCGGTAAAGCTAATTCGTATGCAACTTTTCCCACTTTCTTCAAAATTTCAAACGGTCCAACGTAACGTGGTTTCAATTTACCCTTATTGCTAAATCTGGTTAGTCCTTTCCATGGCGATATTTTGAGTAGTACGTTTTCTCCTTCCTGATAGTCTATATCTTTCCTGGCTTGATCTGCATATTTGCGTTGCCTGTTTTGCGCTGCATCGAGTCGTTTTCGAATGAGTTCAATCTTTTCTTTCATCTGTTGAATTAGTTTTGGACCCAAAATTTTGCGTTCTTCAACTTCATCCCAATATACTGGTGATCTGCATTTTCTCCCGTACAATGCTTCATACGGTGGCATTCCAATGCTGGCGTGATAACTGTTATAAGAAAATTCCACTAGGGGTAGATGTTCATCCCAACTGCCTTCAAAATTGATCGCACAAACTCGTAGCATGTCTTCAATCGTTTGGATAGTTCTTTCACTTTGCCCGTCGGTTTGCGGATGATAAGCGGTACTCATGTTCAATTTAGTTCCAAGACATTCTTGAAATTGTCTCCAAAATCTTGAGTTGAAACGAGGATCTCGATCAGACACGATAGATACTGGAACTCCATGTCGCATCACAATTTCTTTGAGATATATGTGCACTAGCTTGTCGAGTGAAAATCTTTCATTGATTGGTAGAAAATGTGCCGACTTCGTGAGTCTGTCAATGATTACCCATATCGCATCATGATTTGCCTTTGTCCTTGGTAGTCCTACCACAAAATCCATCGCTAGATGTTCCCATTTCCATTCTGGAATGTCTAATGGTTGCAATAATCCACTCGGACTTTGATGTTCCGCTTTAACTCGCTGGCATGTGTAGCACTTACTTATCCATTCAGCTATTTCCTTCTTCATGTTCGGCCACCAGAAGTTTTCTTTCAGATCATGATACATTTTTGTACTTCCTGGATGAATGGAATACTTCGAATTATGCGCATCTCGCATTATTTCTTCTTTTAATTCTACTACGTTAGGGATCCAGATTCTCGACACAAAGCGTAAAATTCCTTCATTATCTTTCTGAGTTGTGATTTCTTCTCCTGTCAGGTCGTCATCTTGACTCATCACTTCATTTTGACAGCAGCCAATCTTTTCTAACAATTCCGGTTGGAAAGTCATAGTGTAGATAGCTTCTGCAGATTCATTGGGAATACGAATCTCAATTTCCAATTTATCGAATTCCTTGATTAAGTCTTCACACGAAGTTAACCGATTCAATCTTTCTTTCCTGCTCAGCGCATCTGCTACAACATTTGCTTTCTCTGGATGATAACTAATCGTGACTTCGTAATCCTTTATCAATTCTAGCCATCGACGTTGTAGCATGTTCAGCTCCTTTTGCGTAAAGATATACTTTAGACTTTTATGATCTGTGTAAATTTCACATTTTTCACCGTAGAGATAATGTCTCCAAAGCTTCAACGCAAATACGATCGCTGCCAATTCTAGATCATGAGTGGGATATTTTTGTTTATGAGGTTTAAGTTGTCTTGAAGCATATGCGATAACGTTACCGTGCTGCATCAGTACACATCCTAACCCGCGATACGAAGCGTCGCTGAAAATGATGAAATTTCCTAGCTCGTCTGGCAATACAAGTACTGGTGCGGTTACTAACCGATTTTTCAGCTCTTGAAAACTTTCTTCACACTTATCACTCCATTTAAACTTTTCACTTTTTCGAGTTAACTTGGTCAGCGGCGTTGCTATTTTTGAAAAATCTTTGACAAACCTTCGATAATATCCTGCCAATCCCAAGAAACTTCGAACTTCTGTCGGCGTCCTTGGTCTTTCCCAATTTAACACAGCTTCAATCTTCGCTGGATCGACTTGGATGCCTTCTCTACTGATAATATGCCCTAGAAATTGTACTTCTCTTAACCAGAATTCACATTTCAAAAATTTTGCGTATATTTGCTCTTTCCTCAGAATTTCCAAAGTTATTCTCAAGTGTTCTGCATGTTCTTCTTCTGACTTGGAGTAAATCAAGATGTCATCAATGAATACAATCACGAATTTATCCAAATATTTCTTGAATACTCTATTCATCAAATCCATGAATGTTGCTGGCGCGTTTGTCAGACCGAATGCCATTACCAAAAATTCATAATGCCCATATCTTGTACAAAACGCAGTCTTTGGAATATCTTCAGCTTTAATCTTCAATTGATGATAGCCTGATCGCAAATCTATCTTTGAAAACCATGTTGCTCCTTTTAGCTGATCGAACAAATCATCGATTCTCGGTAAGGGATACTTGTTCTTGATAGTGAGTTTATTCAATTCCCTATAGTCAATGCATAATCGCATGCTGCCGTCCTTCTTCTTCACAAATAACACCGGTGCACCCCATGGGGATACACTAGGTTGAATGATGCCTCGGTCTAGAAGATCTTGTAGTTGCGTTGATAATTCCTTCATTTCGACTGGAGCCATCCGATATGGAGCTTTCGAAACTGGTTCTGTACCTGGTGCTAGATCAATTATGAACTCAATTTCTCGATCTGGTGGTAACCCTGGAAGCTCGTATGGAAAGACGTCTGGAAACTCGCACACAATTGGAATGTCTTCTATTCTAGGACTTCCTCTTTCGGTATCTAACACGTAAGCTATGTATGCCTCACATCCTTGTCAAAGCAATCGTTTAGTCTGCATCACAGTAAGAAATTTCTTCTGCTATTTTTCGCCTTTGAATATTACTGTTGCATTCTCCGCAGTTCGCAATTTGACTCTCTTATTCGCGCAATCTATCTGAGCGTTATGACATGCTAACCAATCCATTCCCAAGATAATATCGAATTCTCCTAGCTTACAAGGAATTAAATCTACCGAAAAATGATGTCCGGCTATTTCTATATCACACGCAGGACATACTCGATCTACCGGAACTTGGTCGTCATTCGCTAATTTTATAATTAACGTTTCGCCCAACCATTCAATTTCACAATGTAACTTACCAAGAAATTCTTCAGAAACAAATAAACGAGTAGCTCCAGAATTAATTAATACTTTTGAAATTATAGAATTCACCAAAAGTGTACCTGCAATAACACTCGGACTCTGCACCGCTTCTTTCATGGTCATGTTAAAAGTTCTTGCTTTGGGTTGATTAGGCGGCGGTGGAGGTAATGCTAACATTCTCGGAACACTGGCTGCCATAGCTGATCCTTTGCAATTTCTGGCGATATGCCCTTTCTTTCCACACTAGAAACAAGTCATCTCTGCTGTTCTACCTGTTGGACATTCGTTAGAATAATGCCCTTTCTGCTTACACCGATAACACGTTACATCCCTTTTGATACATACACCAGTATGCTTTCGATTACATGTCTTGCAATACGGCACTGGAACTCTGACCATTCCCTGCTGACTGGAGGTTTGGAAATGATTACCTGCCTTCTGTGAACCTTGTCATATCCTTTTAAAATTCAAATTTGCCCGGGCTTGGAATCCCGGCTTTCTGCTGGAGCGATCTTGGAAACTTCCCTGTCCCTTGTCTTGCTGAGATCTTTCACTTTCCCCTTCTATAATCAAAGCTTTCTGAACTACGGCGGTATACGTCGTTAATTTGAAAACTGCAACTTGGCCACGAATCCATGGTCGTAATCCTTCTTGAAACCTTTGAACTAGTTTTTCTTCAGTGTCAACCTGTTCTGGAACAAACCTAGCCAACTCAGTAAATTTGGCTTCATATTCTGCCACGGACATATTTCCCTGCTTCAGTTCTAGAAACTTAATCTGCATTTGATTCTTCACATAGCGAGGAAAATGCTTTTCTAAAAACAACTCTTTAAACCTATCCCATGCAATAACTTCTTCACCCTCTAAGGCCTTTTTAGATTCCCACCAATAATTCGCCTCGACTTTCAACAAGTAATTAGCAAAATCAGTCTTCTGGTCCTCACCTACCTTCACTAGTGCGAACGCTTTCTCTACTTCTTTTAACCTGGTGGTAGCTTTAATAGGATCAGTAGTCCCTTCAAACTCTGGAGGTTTAACTGACTGAAACTGCTTAAAAGTAACAACAGGTAATACTGGTGGTAATTGAAGCTCAGGACGAGGTGGCTGTTGTAACATTTGTTGTTGTATCTGCTGTTGTTGATGCTGCATCTGCTGCTGCATCATTACCATCTGTTGTTGCATCAGATGGAACATTTGGTTCATGGTCTCATTAGTCTGATTTTCAGAATTGCTGTTAGAGGTCTCAGCCCTAGTCTTTCTTTTTGGTGCCATCTTCTTCTGATAATAAAACAGGTGATTTTATTTAACAGTTTAATAAACAATCGACAATATGTATGGAAAACAATTTATCCTGTATTCATAATATGGTTTATTTAAAGAAAACAGTTGCTGAGTGTACAGACTAGAAATGTAAACAGTTAAATAAAATAATTGTATTTTTTTCAACAGGAATTATAATATGAAAAACTGTAAAGTGAAAGTAAATGCTATAAAACTGTAAAGACTAAAATTTAAATAAAAGAATTTGAAAAAGTTCATCTTATATATATGTGACACCAGCTTCAGGTGTAAATGCTTGATACAAAAAGTCTCGGGCTACTGGTCATCACTACGGCTACAAGTCACACTATCGCTACAAGTTAAACTACTACTACAAGTTAAACTACTGATACACACATACACACTACTCACTAGGTTATACTATGCTGCCTCTATATACACATGCACTCTGGAGTCACCGTCTCAAACCCTCTCAGAACCCAGGCGGAATACGCCTAAGCTCCTCTCTAAGTGCCTGGACCAAAGTCTGTGCCAAGCGAAAAACCCTGTAGAACTCTGCAAAAGAAGGAGGTCCATCATGAGTCAAATCATCCAGCTCCCAAGTAGCACTCATCAATACTGACTGTAATCGCTGTCTCATATAATAATCCGGCTGTAGGGCCGCTAACGGTCCTCTGTCCCTCTGATCAAACAGATGCATAATCTCCCGACACTGTGCCCGCCAATACTCCACATCATCCCTCATAACTCTATACTCATGGTATGGTACCATATGCGGCTGAGCAACCTAACCTACTGACTCCTGAGAAGGAACCCTCGGAATACCTGCACCCTGCTGGGGTAAACCTAACTGTAGATCCACATCATGCTCTCCCATCCCCTCTACTGGAATCATCTGAACTATGTTCGGCTCTGGGGCATGCACTGGTATAGGAGGTAACAATGGTGGTGGTGGTAACTCCTGCTCAATACCTAGTATAAACTGGTGCTCAATAGGTAAAGGAACCATCGGCTCGAAGAACTCAAATGGATCAAACATTTCTATGGGGTCATGCACTATCCCCTGTACTGGTGGTACCGGCTCCTGTAGCAATGGTGGTGGAGGTGGTAGAGGAGGAAACATATGCTTAGATACTGGAGGTATGGCTGGTGCTACTGGCCCAGTGACTGTCCTCTCGGAAGATGCAGAATAACCAGAAGATGCCATCTGATAATATACCAAAGAAAAGAAAAGGTCATTAACAATCCTAAGATTATTTCCCTATTCTAATCTGACCTAAATCTTAACACTATTCATCCTAATTTGACTATCCCTATCTTATGTGATCTCCTTATCCTATCTTAATCCTAATGTTCTTGTTTTCAGGGACCAAACCTACAGCTCTGATGCCAAACCTGTAACGCCCTCCAGACCCGGGGTAAAAGTCTGGGGGTTACTAGCTAATCACCAAACCTGTACAATTTGATTAACAATTAATAAAGAAATGAAATTAAACCCCTTTAACACTTACCAGGATCTTTTTAGGTTGAAGTATGAAAACAAGAACCACTAACTACTTTTATTACAAACCTGAAAGGAATATGTCCTAAGTCCAATCATGTATAAGGATTTAGGAATAACTTTTATGTAATCTGTTTTGATTTCATTGATATTAATAAAAGACTTGTTTTGTTTTTATTATGGGCTCTATCTATTAAAGTGTTTAAATAAGATACACCATAGTTTAGAGTAAAGCTTTTTATGGATTATGATGAGATCATAATAGTGAGACCTAAAAAGATGATAACTCTAAACTTAAATAGTTCCTGGTCATAGGATTACTAACTGGTAATTAATAATCCGCAAAGATCGGTACATACTATGCTTGCTTCATTATGAAGGATGTCTGTTCTCATAGACATTTGTGTGGTGACACTATAGCTAGTATGTAGGTGCTTATTATGGAATAAGTTCACTGAACATGACTCGCCCAGCTGAACAACTGATGGAGTTCACTCACGTGTCAGCAGTTGTTCGCTTAGTGATAGTTGTACAAGTATCCTTAGACTTGAGGTCATCATAGTCATCTTGTGTACACTGAACTATGCTTCGGTTTAGTTCTTAGTCTCCAGGGACAATTATTAGGGCTCTTCTGGGTATAGGAATTTGTACACGAAGATAGTGTATGATCAATATAGGATCTACCCCTTCCAGTGAAGGAAGCAAATATTCAAGGCTGATCCACTTATGCTAGTTCAGGAATCTCTGGCCAGAGTGAATGAAATTAGAAAGGAGTTTCTAATTTGCATAGAACTACGCATAGTAAATGGTAAGCAAGTGATTGAATTAGATAGGCTTGACATGAGATCCATGCCTTGTATTTAATCGGGACATTGTAGGGTAGAAGGAGTTTATTGTACGGTAACTATTCACTGACAGGTTCTTGGTATTCTAAGCAGTGAATTTATATTATCCGGATAGTCGCGATATGTTGAGAAGCATCACTCACGATGTAGAATAAATGTGATTAATTAATTAATCATATTTAATAAATTAGAGAATTTATATAAATAATGATAAAATAGTTTTATTATTATTTATTTCTACTACCGGCTTAATATTGAACCTACAGGGTCACACCATAAAAAGAGAATGATTTTATGGTGGAGGAATTAATTAATAATGGCTAATAATTATTTATTTGTGAAATAAATAATTAATTGGCAAATTTAATAATTGATTAAATGAGATTTAATTGATTATAAATTAATTAAGAAAAGTTCTTAATATTATTAATTAAGGATTTAATTTTTTAGGAAATTAAATCAAGAGAGAGAATTAATTCTAAAGTGTTTAGAAAAAGGATTAATAATTAAAAGGTGTTTTAATTATTAATGAGAATAATAAATGGGATAATAATAATAATATTTATGGGAAAATTTCAGCTGAAAATTTTGCCTATAAATACACTATTATAGACCCTATTTTATTCTAACCCCAGAAACCCAAAAGTTTCAGAAAACCAAATTCTCTCCACCTCCTCCTCCTCCTAAAAGTCGTTTTCTTGGTGGATACCGGTGGAGTGCTTCACACTTGAGGAGCAACTGCTAAGGATCTCTGATCGTTGTCTCCGAATTATTTTTAAAGGTTAGATTCGATCCCTCGAATTTTTATTCACGATTTATATGCTTTTATTTGGATTTTGTGTGTTTAAAAGTGTTTTGCCATGCCCCCGCTGCGTTTAAAATCCAACAATGGTATCAGAGCATAGGTTGTATGCATATAGATCTGTGGTAAAAATTTCAGAATTTTATGTGCTTGTATGAATTAATTATGATTTTTACAAGTTATATTATGGATTAATTTTGCCTGATGAGGAAGTGTTTCTCAGAATAATTTTGAATGTTAATCTGGGTTCTACAAGTGTTGTAGATCGTCTGGGTATTTTTTTCATAATTTTATGATGTATAGATTTTTTATTATGAATTTTTGAAGTTGTTGCAATTAAATTCGTAATTAAATTAAGTCATATATATATATAAATAAATTGTTAGTATATATATATTATGTATGTACATCTGCTTGTATTACTGCTGTCTGTGCTGCTGTGCACGGAAAGAATAAAGGCAGAGAATTTAAAGACGGCGGCACGCATACCGAGGGAGAGAGAAGGCGGCGGCGAATCGCTGTAAAGGGAAGGACCGCGCGTCGACCACGCGCGCGTGGGGCTTACGCGCTGGCGTGCCACGCGCGGCGCATGGAAGAGACGCGCTGGTAACGTCAGCATCAGGGTTTCGGGCGCGTGGAGCGCGTGAAGCGCGTGGGTGCGCGTGGCGGAGTTCAGACACGCGCCTGACAGCGCGTGTGCGCGTGTCGGCGCGTGGGGAAACTTCTTTCGGCGCGTGAGGGCGCGTGCGAGGTCAGATTTGGGTGATTTTGGTGCCGTTGGATTCGTCTTTTCGAGACGCTTCTAATGGTATATTATATGATATTTTATGATATTGTTTCGAACTGTTTATAGCTAACAGAAGTGTTTTTAAGCTGTTTTTCACTGTTTAAATTGCTTTTAAATACTTCATGTGATACATAGAGATGTATATTGCTTAGACGAATGTGCTAGATGATATAACATGCCTACCTTGATGTTTATTCATGTTTATATATGTGATATATGCCTAGTTTATCATGCGATGATAGATTTAGGTGAACTTGAATGAACATAAGACGTTTGTTAGACAACCTAGTATAGTGAAATTGTTTCATAACCTTAATAATAATATTATGAATACAATCATGAGATTCTTGTGTTTATGAAACACATAATTGAATATGAATTTTCGATATGAGAGAAAGGATGATTCTGTCAACAACAGATTTCTATCTGTAAGAAAGGGTTATTAAGTGACGCCTCTTGACAATGCTTCACCCGATCTGGGAATCATCTGATTATTGATTATTGATTTGAAATATTTAATTTAAAAGGAAGAATTTCTTTATAATATGATTATGATTGTAACGTAATATAATCCCTCTAAAATTAAATAATATCAAGTAGTAATTGGCCAATGATACAACGGGCTTGTGTCGGTCATAGCCTTCCAACATGGTAGAAAAGTAGTTCTTATTTTTGAATCATTGTCGGTTCGTGCTACAGCCGAGGACTTTGATTTCGAAATAAGAAATACTTGTCTATTACATAGAGATGTGTACATTGAATAAGAATCTAAAGGTCGGTACGTGCTATAGCCGTGGGCCTTTGGGGACTGATTCAACTATACGGAATGTTGGGTTAGACTTGACTTAGAATATTAAGTTTGTCGTGCTACAGCCGAGACTCAATTATTCAAGAGGCTAAAGTTTGATTAGGGAATAACATGAGATGTAATTGACAAGAGTTGTCTGCCTATTGAACATTACATGGCGGTTCGTGCTACAGCCGGGGTCGTGTAATGGAATGTAGGATCCATATTCCCACTAGCATTATGAATGCTTAATTTTTCACGTAGGGGGTTGAATAAATTAGGAAAACTTGTGGGAGCCACTTATGAATAAAGACCCGATTCATATAGTGTTTTGAAATGAAATTGAATATTTGCTAAGTGTTGTTATGTGTTTATCATTTACAGATTTACTTTGTACGTTATGTCTTCTGCACTATCACTCAGGAGCATACTAGATGCTCACAAATTGACTGGTCCTAATTATGCTGACTGGCTTCGAAACTTGAGAATTGTTCTCAGGATTGAGAAGCTGGAATACGTGATTGACTCACCTAAGCCTACTGAACCTGCTAGTGATGCACATAATGATGAATATGCTGTGTATCGTAAGTGGATAGATGATGCAAATGTTGCTCAATGCATCATGCTAGCTTCCATGAACATTGAGCTACAGAAGCAACATGAGCATATGGATGCTCACACTATCCTCATGCATCTACAAGAGTTGTATGATGTGGCAGGGAGGACAGCTCGATATGAGATATCGAAGGAGTTGTTCGGTTGTAGGATATCTGAGGGATCATCTGTGAATGACCATGTACTTAAGATGATCAATTTGATTGAACGTCTTGGACAACTTGGTTTTGCCATGGATGGGGAGCTGAGCCAAGACTTGGTCTTGCAATCGCTTTCCGAGTTCGTTCTCGCAGTTTGTTGTGAACTTTCACATGAATAATTGGATGTCAGCCTGCCTGAACTCCACAACATGTTGAAGACTGCGGAATCGAATTTTTCCCTTAAGAAGAGTTCTGTTCTTCTAATTGGTGAAGGTTCCAATCCTAAGAAAAGGAAGAGGAACTCTTCCAAGAAGAAGAAAGTAGGTGAGAAAATGCCGGTTCCACCAAAAGCTGAAGACCCCGAGAGCAAAGTTGTTTGCTTTCACTGTAACAAGGTGGGGCACTGGAAGAGGAACTACAAGGTTTACCTTGCAGAATTGAAGAAGAAGGGTAGTGAGACTACCGCTTCTGATTCAGGTATGTTCATGATAGAAATGAATATGTCATTAAATCAAATTTCTTCTTGGGTATTAGATACCGCCTGTGGTTTTCAAATCTGCAATTTATTGCAGGGACCAAGGAAAAGTAGGACTCTTGAGGAAGAGGAGGTGATTCTACTGATGGAAATGGAGCAAGAGTTGTTGCTGAAGATGTAGAATCATTTCATTTACATAGGCCTACGGGCAAGACTATTGTTTGAAATAATTGTTATTTTGTTCCCTCGATTGTGAGGAATATTATTCCCATATTAGACTTGGGTGGATTTTTCATTTATTATTGAGAATAATGAATGTTCTATTCTTAGAGATAATATTCTTTATGGACGTGGTACTTTAAATAATGGTCAGTATATATGTGACATAATTTACTTCAGATTGAACAAACTAATAAAAGAAAAGAGATGATGAAAATCTCACTTTATAGTGGCACTGCAGTCTCCATTTAGTGGACATAGAGAGAGGGCTGCAAATTTGCTAGGAATGGTACACACAGATGTATGTGGACCAATGTCTACGCAAGCCATGGGTGGATTTTCATACTTCATTACTTTCATAGATGATAGATCTGGATTCGGATATGTGTTTGATGAAACACAAGTATGAGGCCTTTGAAAAGTTCAAAGAATATAAGTATGAAGTGGAGAAACAACCAAACATAGTATTATAACTCTTCGATTAGATTGAGGTGGTGAATACTTTAACGGAGAGTTTCTAGATTATCTCAAAGTAAATGGTATAGTCTCCCAGTGGACTCCTCCAGATTGGTATCTGAAAGGAGAAATCGAACTTTGTTAGACATAGTTTGGTCCATGATGAGCTATGCAAATCTTCCAGTATGCCTATGGGTTTATGCATTGGAAACCTCAGCATATTTACTGAATAAGGTGCTTTCCAAATCTGTTCCTCAAACTCCGTATGAGATATGGAAAGAAAGGAAACCGAGTCTTAAACATGTTAAGATTTGGGGATGTCCAGCTTATGTAAGTTGACCCAGATAAGCTGGAATATCGATCCGTAAAATGTAGTTTTGTGGGATATCCTAAAGAGACTTTAGGGTATTACTTTTGTACCGATCATCGGGTGTTTGTCTCCAGATATGCTACCTTCTTGGAAAAGCAGTTTATCCTTGAAGGAAATAGTGGGAGCAAAATTGAACTTAATAAAGTTCAAGAAGCACAAACTACTACAGATCGAGTGGAAACACCTGTTCTGACTAAACAACCTTTTGTGGAACAGCCCATTCATAGGTCAGGGAGAGTGTCTCGCCAACCTGAGAGGTAATATGGCCTTGTCATTGAGAATGACAATGAGTTGTCAATCATTTGATGATGACGACCCTGTGACCTATAATAAGGCTGTGAGTAGTGTTGAATCAGAGAAATGGCATAGTGCCATGAAATCCAGAATGGAATCTATGTATACGGTATACAAAAGATAGATTATAGCAGATGGCCAGGTGGAGACCTATAAGGCCAGGCTTTTGGGAAAAGGATTCAAACAAAGGCAATGGATTGACTTTGATGAAACTTTTTACATGAAGCCCTGTTAAAATCAGTTCGGATTTTGCTTGCGATTAATATGGTTTAAAGCAAGCTTCTCGAAAGATGGAACATTCGTTTTGATGAGATAATCAAAGAGTTTGATTTTATCAAAAACGTAGATGAACCATGCGTCTACAAAAGGGTTAGTGGGAGCGCTGTAACATTTCTTGTATTGTATTGAATTAGAGTTGACATACATAACAACATAGCAGACCCACTCACAAAGCTACTTTATGAAAGTCACTTTGATCGTCATGAAGACAAGATGGGTATTAGATACCAGAGTGATTGGCTTTAGTACAAGTGGGAGATTGAAAGGAATATGTCCTAAGTCCAATCATGTATAAGGATTTAGGAATAACTTTTATGTAATCTGTTTTGATTTCATTGATATTAATAAAAGACTTGTTTTGTTTTTATTACGGGCTCTATCTATTTAAGTGTTTAAATAAGATATACCATAGTTTAGAGTAAAGCTTTTTATGGATTATGATGAGATCATAATAGTGAGACCTAAAAAGATGATAACTCTAAACTTAAATAGTTCCTAGTCATAGGATTACTAACTGGTAATTAATAATCCGCAAAGATCGGTACATACTATGCTTGCTTCATTATGAAGGATGTCTGTTCTCATAGACATTTGTGTGGTGACACTATAGCAAGTATGTAGGTGCTTATTATGGAATAAGTTCACTGAACATGACTCGCCCAGCTGAACAACTGATGGAGTTCACTCACGTGTCAGCAGTTGTTTGCTTAGTGATAGTTGTACAAGTATCCTTAGACTTGAGGTCATCATAGTCATCTTGTGTACACTGAACTATGTTTTGGTTTAGTTCTTAGTCTCCAGGGACAATTATTAGGGCTCTTCTGGGTATAGGAATTTGTACACGAAGATAGTGTATGATCAATATAGGATCTACCCCTTCCAGTGAAGGAAGCGAATGTTCAAGGCTGATCCACTTATGCTAGTTCAGGAATCTCTGGCCAGAGTGAATGAAATTAGAAAGGAGTTTCTAATTTGCATAGAACTACGCATAGTAAATGGTAAGCAAGTGATTGAATTAGATAGGCTTGACACGAGATCCATGCCTTGTATTTAATCGGGACATTGTAGGGTAGAAGGAGTTTATTGTACGGTAACTATTCACTGACAGGTTCTTGGTATTCTAAGCAGTGAATTCATATTATCCGGATAGTCGCGATATGTTGAGAAGCATCACTCACGATGTAGAATAATTGAACCTACAGGGTCACACCATAAAAAGAGAATGATTTTATGGTGGAGGAATTAATTAATAATGGCTAATAATTATTTATTTGTGAAATAAATAATTAATTGGCAAATTTAATAATTGATTAAATGAGATTTAATTGATTATAAATTAATTAAGAAAAGTTCTTAATATTATTAATTAAGGATTTAATTTTTTAGGAAATTAAATCAAGAGAGAGAATTAATTCTAAAGTATTTAGAAAAAGGATTAATAATTAAAAGGTGTTTTAATTATTAATGAGAATAATAAATGGGATAATAATAATAATATTTATGGGAAAATTTCAGCTGAAAATTTTGCCTATAAATACACTATTATAGACCCTATTTTATTTTAACCCCAGAAACCCAAAAGTTTCAGAAAACCAAATTCTCTCCACCTCCTCCTCCTCCTAAAAGTCGTTTTCTTGGTGGATACCGGTGGAGTGCTTCACACTTGAGGAGCAACTGCTAAGGATCTCTGATCGTTGTCTCCGAATTATTTTTAAAGGTTAGATTCGATCCCTCGAATTTTTATTCACGATTTATATGCTTTTATTTGGATTTTATGTGTGTAAAAGTGTTTTGCCATACCCCCGCTGCGTTTAAAATCCAACAAAACCAACATTCAATGTCTCACAAACTTTCTTTATTACAAACCATTGTCTAATTCATTTTAAGCTAAGTTCAACTTTTATTCAAACACACACCTACTATCTATCAACACTCCACCTGCTCGGGCAACTCAAAGCTTTCTTCCTGGATTGGGATCAACACCTTGGGTATAAGAGGATCCCGAGGCTTGACTCGCTTCTTTACCACTCGAGTCCTGATTGGTTTCATATTCCTTCTTAACTAAAAACAATAAGGTGAATAACAACAAAAGGGGTGAGCCAAAAGTTGCTCAACAAGTCCACAAACATATAAACAGTGTTAAAGTATTTTAAATGAATCCGCCATCCCAGGTATATCTGCCAAGATATAACCTCACGAGAATAGAAAGAAGGCCATTACTGGCGAGTACAAATAAACTAAACTGGACACAAGTTCGCATCTATATTCTGCTGATCAGTCAGAATATAATGCAGATCCATATCTCAGTATATAGATCCAGTTGGGTACCCAGGCACAACGGCCCACGTCGAGGCACCAGTCATCCCGGTCCTCAGGATTAAGACACACTCAATCCCAAAATATCCTTATCCAGCCCATCGCTTAGCAACCGGGACAATCGGTATGCTTTGATATATTCCAAATACTAGAATATATCAATCTCCATGTGTTACCAACAGAATATGAATCAAGAATCCAAAAAAACGGAGAAATCAAGAATTGAAACGAAATATGAACAAAGGAATAGGGATTGTATATTAGTGATCAAGAACAATAATCAAGAGAATGTAAATGTGATAAATATTTGAATCAATATCATTATTCCGAAAGTAGAATAGAGGAAAAACTTGCCTTCTGCGCGACTTACTGTAATTGAATCACTTATGTCTATCACCTTGGACTATTACCGACTCAACTGGCCTGGCTGGCTTAGTTTCTGTTGCCAAAACAGACTGGTTAAGTCACGTCGTACTTCATTTGCATCTTGAATCGACTTCAAACTGATCCTAACATCTACCCATGCGCTTATGACTGACTCATGTATTATATATAAGCAAGTAAGACTCGATTAACCACGTAATACACATAAGCACATAAGCACATAATCATTTTTATGGTTAAAATAATTTTTAAAACCAAAATCGACTCGTTGATCGCTCAACTGATCGTTATCTGACTCGTTTCCCATTTTTTCGAAATTTTTCGGACTCATCTCAGCACGTAACTTGACTGATAATCAAACAAGTCACAAAATCAACTAACTTCTAAAAAAAATTAAGCTTTGATATTATTTTTAATGAAAAGGATTCATTTTTCTGAGTTAACAAGCTTTCGTTTCACGCAAAACGGACTAACGGTTGAATTATTATTAATTAAATACTGATAATTCAATTTATTAATCATTATAAATAATTATTACTAATTTTTAAAACCCAAAAATAATTTTTAAATCATTATTTAAGAAAATCAGAATTAAAAATAATTTTTCTATAATTTTTGAAATTAAAATAAATTTATTATGATTTATTGAAAATTATTTGATTAATTATCAAAATAATTAATCACTTTTAAGTAATTAATAAGTAATAAATAAATAATAAATAATTAAGAAAATAATTTAATCTGATTTTTAGAAAATAATTCAGAATTATTTATAATATAAATTAATTAATTAAATAATTAATTAATCAATTTACAAAATAAATAAAACTGATTTTTAAAATTAATAAAAATAAAAAGTAAAAATAATTTCCAGAAACATATGTCAGAAAACAGACATCTGACAAGGTGGATCAAAACCGGGTTCTGGAAACGGGTCAACCGGGTTGGATTCCAGGTCTGTGAAGAACACCACCGGAATCTGGGTTTAAACCCAAAATCCGGCGACTTCACCAGACTCCGGCGAGTCCAATTCCTGGCCAAACGGACACCGTTTGGTTCCGTTTTTGATCCCAAAACATCCCAAACTACTTCCCCAATCTTTTTCAGGCCAAAATCGACCAGAAACATCCCTGGATATCATTCTCCGATCAAAATCATCAAGAACTCCGGCCAAAAATCCAAATCACTCATTTGTACATAACATCAAACGTTATATATACAATCAAAGCCCTAACATTACAAGAACCAAATATTCACAGAAATCATCGAGTTGTGTTTTGAAAATTTGACCTAAGCCCTAGAAATCGTGAATCATTATCCAAGCATCGTTTGTTCAATTAAACATCATGAATCGACTGTAAATCATCTAACAAAGCTATATCAATCATCAAAACATCACAATAACCCCAGAATCAAAAAGCCCTAATTTGAACATAAACCCTAGAAATCAAAAATCAAAAACGATGCAATAAAACATGAAATTGATGCAAGAAACAGAAAGAGCGAATCAAAACCTTCGATTTGAGTACTTGAATCACACGATTTGATGCTGTAATCAGTGAGAAATCACAACTTGATTCTTCGACCCGAACCTGTTCTTCCCGACCCGATTTCAGAGAATTTTTGGTAATTTTGCAGATTTTAATGATTAATTATAATTAATTAAATAAAAATTAGGCTATTTATAGTAGTAAAAATAATACTCCTAATTAAAATTAAGGGGCTAATTATACATTAAATAAAAATATTGGGCCCTAATTTTTATAATTTTTGAGTATTAAAATTTAATTTATAAATATTTTATATATGCAATATATATGCCAAAAATTCCCAAAAATTGTGAATAATGCAAAAATGCAAAGAAATAATATAAATGAAAGTCCTATAATTTTATAAAAATAAAAATGTGATTTTTTGTGGGGTTTTTGACACCCAATGGGGCCCGGAAAAATCATTTTTCGCAAAACGAGAAAATTTATAAATTATCTAGATGTTTAGAACAAGGCGATTGTAAAAGCCATTTGATGAAAAATAAGGCCCATTATTTTATTTGAAATACTGGCTTTAAAATCATCGTTTGGGTCATAAAACATTTGAAATAAAAGCTATAAATGCATAATAAAATATCTGAAAAATACCTTAAAATACAGAAATGACATGGAATACACGTATCACGTAACAGTTAGGGTTTATCAGATAATCACACATAAATGACACATTAATTCATATATTTTATTATAATCATGATATAGTATAAACGTAAAGTTCCCAGTCGTTACAATTAAACCTAGACAAACAAACAAACCATGACCATGATCTAGCACTTAAGCAACCTATAAGACTTGGTGAAATACAAGTGTCTCTAGCATACAAATTAATTCGATAAAACTTAACATCACTAAATACGACATCACTACACTATCATCAATATCACCAATTAATCGGAAAATAATCTAAGGGATCATGTTATAGTGTAAATGCATGAAACTAAATGAACAAAATATCATAAAAACTACCAAAAATAAAAAAAAAACTACATGGCAAAATATGCAAACTATATTTACTAAACTATCATGAACATGCAACTAAATATGACTCACACAAAACATATTCCTTCAACTACTACCCCCAAACTTAAAATATTCAATGTCCTTAGTGAAGGTAATAGTAATAAATTCAGGCATACCTATTGCGAATCAGAATCCTCACCCTCAACGGGTGGAGTGTCAGGTGTATTAGGAGGCGGATACACAGAATCCTCGCCAAATACTGGCCACTGGATATCAACACTGGTAGCTCTAAAAGCTGTCCCAAGTTCCTGGGTGAGATCATGTGCAAATCGACTATGGATGTCGTGCATCACATCGATCCTCCGCGCTAGAAACCTATACTGCGTCGAACTCAAACCAGCTCCAACCTCTGCTCTTGCTGCTGCTGTTGTGATGAACCAACCTCCTCTACTAACTAGCTCTCCAAGCTGCTCTACGGGCCTGCTGAGAACCTCCCGCAGTAGCCTGGTCCATGGGTAAACCTCCTGGTAGAAGATCATATAGATACCCAAGCCCTTTAGGATCGGGCTTCCCTCCATACCACTCCTGCATACTCAACAGTAGAACTGTTGATAGGAGCACTGGGAAGCTGCAGCTGCTCATGTGCGGGCCAATAAACACCAACCTCCATGCACAACTTCGTCACAACGGACGCATATGAAATAGCACCTGTAGTACCTCCTCTCAAGAATCTCAAAATCCCCAGATAAATCACCATCCCCAAATCAATGTAATCACCCTGAAGAATACCCCACAGCAGACGAGTACGCTCCACAGTAATCTCATGCACATGCGAAGATGGCATGATGTTAGCACAAATAAATGAGTTCCAAGCCCGTGCAAACCTGTTCATGCATGACGCAGGGAACGTGGAGTAATCAGTAGTGCCCCACTTGAACTTCCAGTGAGTCTCAGGCACACACAGAGTCGCAACAATCAGATCCAAGTTAAAGTCCTCAGGAGTCTTATCATTCCACGTGTCCTAACCGGGCTTCCTTGTGGGCTGCTCAATCACCCTCCTAATCGCATCAGTACTGTACTCTACAGTCAACCCCCTAACCACCGTGAAGCCATCCTTCCCTGATGGCATAAAACCTTGCTCCTTAGCAATAGGCTTCGAGAGAAGCCTCGTGTGCTCCTCTTCAACCATAGGAGTAGAAAACCCTGGCCTCACACCACCCACAGATGAAGAATTGGTGGTGTTGCTGCCTACTTGCGTTCTTTGTCTCTTAGGTGCCATTGGGATTGAATAAGAGAAAATAAAAACTAAGTGTCTGAGAGAGATTTGTGTTTGAGAATTTGTGAAGTGGTGGAGAAGTTTATGTATAAGTGTGTGTATTTATAGGTGGAGAGGTGAGAATTAGATATGGAATATAACTGGAAATTTATTATGGGAATCGTGGGAATAATGGTTTTGTTTGGGAGAGGGAAATTTGGGATGTGGAAGAGTAAAAATTGGATGGGAATTGATTTTGGAGTAAAAGTCCCAATTTTTCTCTTTATTCTGTTGTTATTACCTTTTTTCGAACAGGGACCCGGCGCGGCAGCACGCTAGGACTGCGCGGGCGCGCTCACCTTCTGGAAAAATGGCACGGCCGTGCGCTAGATCAGCACGGGCGTGCTTGGTTACTGGAAAAACAGTGTGGCCGCGCGCTTGATTAGTGCGGCCGCGCTTAGCTACTGAAGTTGGCCCTGAATTTTTTTATTTTTCTTATTTTTTTTGTGTTTTCTCCTTTCTTCTTGCTTCCTTTATCTACTAATGTACAACAAACTTGGGTTGCCTCCCAAGAAGCGCTTCTTTTATGTCGCTAGCTCGACGTAGAACCTCGAGCTCAAATGGACAATAAAACGGCACTAACCACCTCGCGGTTTGCCGGGTCACGATAGTAATGCTTCAACCACTGACCATTTACCTTGAATGCTTGGCCCTGATCATTCTCAAAAATTTTCACCACTCCATGTGGGAACACAGTTTTGATTATGAAGGGCTTTGACCACCTTGACTTCAACTTTACAGGAAAAAGACGAAGACGAGAGTTGAACAAAAGAACTTGTTTCCCGGGCACAAATGATTTGAGCATAAGACCCCGATCATGCCACCTCTTGACTTTCTCCTTGTACATTTTGTTGTTCTCCTAAGCTTGAAGTCGAAACTCGTCGAGTTCATTCAATTGAAGCATCCTCTTCTTTCCAGCCGCATCCAAGTCAAGATTCAATTTCTTCAAAGCCCAGTATTCCTTATGCTCGAGCTCCACAAGCAAATGACACCCCTTTCCATAAATCAACTAAAATGGCGACATTCCCAATGGAGTCTTAAATACTATTCTATACGCCCAAACAACTTCATCAAGCTTTAAAGACCAATCTTTCCTCGATGGACACACCACTTTCTCTAAGATGTGCTTGATCTCTCTATTAGACACCTCAGCTTGACCATTTGTCTAAGGATGATAAGCCGCGGCAATGCGATGATTCACATTATACCTTTGCATCATAGCAGTGAACTTGCGATTGCAAAAATGTGACCCCTCATCACTGATTATGACTCTTGGAGTTCCAAACCTTATGAATATCTGCTTGTGAAGAAAATTAAGCACCACTTTCACATTGTTCGTTGGCAACGCCTTAACTTCAACCCATTTCGACACATAATCAACTGCCAACAAGATGTACTGATTTTTACAAGATGAGACAAATGGCCCCATGAAGTCAATTCCCCAAACATCAAAGACCTTAACCTTTAGAAGCATATTAAGAGGCATCTCATCCCTCTTAGACATATTACCCACACGTTGACATCGATCACATTTCAAAACGAACTGGTGAGCATCTTTAAACAAGGTCGGCCAAAAGAAACCTACTTGAAGAATACGAGTTGCTGTCTTTTCTCCACCATAATGTCCTCCATAAGCCGTTGAGTGGCAATCTCGCAAGATCCCCTTTGTTTCGCTGTAAGGAATACATCTCCTGATGATTTGGTCAGCTCCTTGTCGAAAAAGAAATGGCTTATCCCACATATACCACTTTACTTCATGTGGAAACTTCTTCATTTGAGCATAAGATAAGTCGGGAGGCATGATATTACTTACAAGGTAGTTCACAATGTCTGCGAACCACGGTTCTTCTTCTTGCACTCCAAACAACTGCTCGTCGAGAAAAGACTCATTTATCAATGTCTTATCCAATGAAGTAGCATTAGGATTCTCTAAATACGAGAGATGATCAGCGACTTGATTTTCAGTCCCTTTTTTGTCCTTGATCTTTAGTTCAAATTCTTGAAGCAAAAGAACCCATCTAATCAATCTAGGCTTCGATTCCTTCTTTGAGAAGAGATAACGAATTGCAGTGTGATCAGTAAAAACTGTCACCTTAGTTCCAAGTAGATAAGATCGAAATTTCTCAAAACCATAGACAATAGCCAAAAGTTCTTTCTCCGTAGTAGTGTAATTCAGTTGAGCACCATTTAGGGTCTTGCTCGCATAATAGACCACATGAAATATATTGTTCTTCCTCTGCCCAAGAACTGCTCCAAGTGCATAGTCACTTGCATCGCACATCATCTCAAAAGGTTCATTACAATCTGGTGCAGTTATGATTGGTGCCGTGATTAAACTCTTCTTTAATGTCTCCAAAACTACAAGGCACTCGTCATCAAACTTGAAAGGGACATCTTTCTCTAGCAAACTGCACAATCGCTTTGAAATCTTAGAGAAGTCTTTGATGAAACGCCTATAGAAACCCGTGTGACCAAGAAAACTGCGAATTCCCTTAACAGAATTAGATGGAGGAAGATTCTCAATGACCCCCACATTGGCTTTATCCACCTCAAGACCCTTACTAGAAACCTTGTGCCCCAGAATAATGCCCTGTCGCACCATAAAGTGACATTTCTCCCAATTGAGAACCAGGTATCGGCACACCTTTTGAGAACGTGTCCAAGATTTTGCAAGCATTCATCAAAAGAATCACCAAATAAAGAGAAGTTGTCCATAAACACCTCCACATTCTGGCCAATCATATCAGAAAAGATGGCCATCATACATCTCTGAAATGTGGCTGGTGCACCACACAGACCAAAAGAAACTCGTCTGAAGGCGAAAGTACCAAATGGACAAGTGAAGGTAGTTTTCTCCTGATCATCAGGAGCGATACAAATCTGATTATATCCCGAATAGCCGTCCAGAAGATAGTAGTACTCATGACCAGCCAATATGTCAAGCATCTGATCAATGAAGGGCAAAGGGAAGTGATCCTTCCTAGTGGCTTTGTTCAGCTTTCTGTAATCCATGCAAACTCTCCACCCCGTGACTGTTCGTGTAGGAATAAGCTCATTCTTCTCATTTGCTACCACAGTAATTCCACCTTTCTTTGGCACACATTGAACCGGGCTTACCCATGAATTGTCAGAAATAGGATAGATGATCCTTGCATCTAGCCACTTAAGAATTTCCTTCTTCACTACTTTCTTCATGATTGGATTAACTTATCTTTACTACATGATCGTAGGCTTGCTACCTTCCTCTAGCAGAATTTTATGCATGCAATAAGAAGGGCCGATTCCCTTGATATCTGCTATAGTCCAGCCAATTGCCGATTTGAACTCTCTCGGAATCCTCAGAAGCTTTTCCTCGTCACTACCTGAAAGATCAGATGCAATAAAATAAGGAAAAGTAGATGCATCACCTAAAAACGCATACCTCAAATGCTCAGGTAAAGGCTTAAGCTCAAGAGTGGGAGCTTTCTCAATAGATGGTTTGAGGCGTTTAGGAGCTTTGTTCAAATCCTCCATTCCAAGAGATTCAAAAGGCGTATTAATCTTCCTCTTCCAGGGAGAAGCATTCAAATATTACAATTGTTCTTCACCATCGTCATCTTCATTATCTGAATTTCCCAATAAGGCTTTTTTTAAGGCATCAGACCTTAGCAATTGATCAAGTCTGAAGTAACCACAGAATCGGCCAACTCCACCTTTAGGCACTCCTCATTTTCCATAGGAAATTTCATAGCATTAAACACATTAAAAGTTATATCCTGATCTAGCACGCGCATTGTGAGCTCACCGTTCTGCACATCTATCAAGGTTCGGCTAGTTGCCAAGAAAGGTCTTCCCAAGATTATGGGAATCTTCTTATCCTCCTCGAAATCAAGAATTACAAAATCAGCAGGGAAGATGAGTTTATCAACCATGATCAAGACATCCTCCACAATACCTCGCAGGTATGTAATAGAGCAGTCGACCAACTACAAGGTCATATAGGTCGGTTTTGGATCAGGCAAGTCCAACTGCTTGAATATTGACAAAGGCATCAGATTGATGCTAGCTCCCAAGTCACATAAGCATATATCAAAAGACATTTTTTCAATAGTACACGGAATAGTGAAACTTCCTGGATCTTTAAGCTTCGGAGGCAACTTCTATTGCAGCACAACACTACATTCCTCCGTGAGAGCGACAGTCTCTAAATCATCTAACTTCACTTTCTGAGAGAGAATACCTTTCCTAAACTTTGCATAACTAGGCATCTGCTCAAGAGCCTCAGCGAAAGGTATGTTGATATGAAGTTTCTGGAACACCTCTAAAAACTTCTCAAATTGCTTGTCCAACTTTTTCTTCTGCAGCCGCTTAGGAAAAGGCGGTGGAGGATAGATCTGTTTCTCCCCTGTATTACCCTCAGGAGGAGTGTGCTCAATAGTAGTCTTCCTTAGTTCCACTTCTACTTCATGTTGTTCTGCTTCTTTCTCTACCCCAGATTTTTCAGTCAACACTTGAGTTTTTTTGGGATTCGCAACCTTTCCAGACCTCAAAGTGATTGCTTTTACCTGCTCCTTAAATTCCCTCTTTCTTGGCACTTCAGTGTCACTAGGTAGTGTACCAGGCTGGCGATTTAGAAAGGTATTGCAATTTGTCCAATTTGATTTTCCAAGGTCTTGATAGAAACAACTTGATTTTTGCACATAAGCTTCAACTCCTCTAATTCAGATTTTTTATTAGCTTGTTGCAGCTGAAGTTGTTGTATTGGTGCATATTGCGGTTGCTGAAAACCAGGGGGTTGTACTGCTTAGCTGGATAGTGTTGATAAGGCTATTCAATCGCATTCTGAGCGTTGTTCTAACTGAAATTAGGATGATTGCAGTTGTTGGGATGATAAGTGGCTGGCACAGGTTGCTGCGAACGCTGAAAGTTGCTTATGAACTGAGCTGATTCATTAGAGATTGCGCACTGATCAGTCTCATGGGCACCAGTATAAAGCTCGCAGACACTCGCGATTTAATTAACTCCATAATTAGCTAAAAGTATCCACCTTCATCGTCAAAGCTTTAACTTGGGCAGCTATAGCAGTTGCTGCATCCAACTCCAGAATTCCTGCCACCTTTCCCTAAGTCAGTCTCTGGGAAGGATTATGGTACTCATTAGCAGCCATCAGTTCAATAAGTTCATAAGCTTCATCATAGTTTTTAGCCCACAAGGCTCCTCCTGATGCTACATCGAGCATGGGTCTAGAAGTAGCACCCAAACCATTATAGAAACAGTTGATAATTATCCAATCAGGCATGCCATGGTGTGGGCACTTCCATAGCATCTCCTTATATCGATCCCAAGCCTCACACAGAGATTCTCCAGTTTGTTGAGCAAACTGAGTAAGAGCATTCCTGATTGCAGCAGTCTTCGCCATAGGGAAGAATTTAGTGAGAAACTTTTGAGCAAGATCTTCCCAAGTGGTGATAGACCCTGCTGGTAGAGAATGTAACCAGCACTTATCTTTGTCCCACATAGAGATCGGGAAGACTCGCAGCTTGATAGCATCTTCAGTCACATCATTGAACTTGAAAGTGTCGCAGATCTCAGATCGATTGCGCAAATAAGAAGGTGAATTTACAAACCGAGGAAAATACAACGGTAACGTTTTGTTAGTCGCTAAACACGCGCTTATAATACACAAAAGTATACGCGTTCGTAAGTAATAAAATCTTTTCTAGTTCATTCCTCCAGAGACTGGCTTTGGTTAACTAATTAATTTATGCACTTAAGAAACAATGTATGGTTATTATTCAATGCTAAGATGATAAAAATGGTAAGGAAATTTGTATGGTTATCATTACACTCAGCTTTATATAAATGTGCAAGGTTAGTGCTGATTACCTGATTACTTGAAGAACTTGTCTCTGTTTCATCAGACTTGGCCATTAGGGCTAGATTGACATAGCTGACATCCTCATCCTCATCCAGACCATCTGCTGCCTAGTCATTTTCTTGTGTAATGAAAGCCCTTTCCTTTTGTTTGAGCAACTCAAAATATTTCTGTTTATAATCCACAGGCTCAAACTTCTTCTTGCTGGAATCTGACTTTCTACTCTCACTGGCAAAGTGCCCTGCCAAGCCATATTTGAAATATTTAAATTTTGATTTATCAACCATGTTTCTATTTGGCTTAGCTGCTCCAAAGTTCTTCTTGAACTTGAGTTTGGAAAATCTTCTCGAAAGAAATGCTAGATGTTCATCAATGTCATCCATATCATCTTGGCTCAAAGAATCTTCATTTTCTGCTACCAGCCCCTTGCCCTTGTTTTCACAGACCTTTGAAGTAGACTCAACAGCTTCTATCTTCATCTCCTTCTCTTTCTCTAACTCAGCAACCAGTGCAATGGACCCTCCTTTCTTTCTCCCTTTCTCCATTCTTTCATCTTGCTCTATTTCAAGCTCACAAGTCTTTAAAATGCCATACAATCTCTCTAGTGTAAACTCCTTGTATTCTTGTGAGTTTCTCAAGGAGACTGTCATTGGTTCCCATTCTTTTGGAAGGGATCTCAGAAATTTGAGGTTAGAATCCTTGGTTTGGTAGACTCTTCCATGAAGCTTCAGAGCATTTAGTAGCTTTTGAAATCTACTAAATATATCAGTGAGTGTTTCACCTTCTTCAAAGTGGAAATGCTCATATTGTTGAATTAGTAACTGCATCTTGTTTTCTCTAACTTGTTCGGTGCCATAAATTATTTGAATGGTGTCCCAAACCTCTTTGGCTGTCTTGCAATTTATGATGTTATCAAACATGTTACCATCAACTCCATTGAATAGAATATTCATGGCCTTCTTGTCTTTACTAACTTGTTCAATATCAGGATCTGACCTTTCATGCATTGACTTTGGAACTGATGGCTCATTTCCAGTTGCAGCTCTCATTGGTACATGAGGATCTCTCTCTATGCAATCCACATAGGCCTCATCTTGAGAAAGCAAATGAAGATGCATCTTTACCTTTCAGTGATGGTAATTATCTTTGTCCAGAAAAGGAATCTTGACACCAACATCCTTCTTGTTCATCTTGCTGTTTATTGTGATCTTTAAACTCTTTGTTCTTCAAGAGCTTGCTCTGATACCAATTGTTAGTCCCTAACAATGCAACAAGAATTACAGAAGGGGGGTTGAATGGAATTCTTGAAACTTTTTCTTAATTATAGAATGTTCTAAGTTAAAATATATATGTCAGGGTGTTTTTATTTGCAAAGTGCGGAATGACAAGTTAAATATGAATCAAAACACAAAGTAATAAAAACACAAGTCTTTAAAACTTTCTAGTGGATTTGAATGTATCCACCAGATATATATATATATCATGAGAACTTTGTGAAGCTTGAATAGCTCACAGCTGCTTACAAACAAGAACAACTAAACTTACAGAGAAATGCTAAATGATTCAGCTTACAATTGTTTCTCTGATAAAAATACTTGCTTATTCTTGTTTTTGTTCTATTTGCTACTCTTGGTTTATATATCACCAAGATTACACAGTAATAAGACAAGATAATAAAACAAAACCTATCAAGTCTAATACTATGCTGCTTCACTACTCTATTCCAACATCTTTAAATATCTTCATAATAGCATGGAAATGGCAATGCTTCTTTGTTCTCAAAAACCCAGTTGAATAGGCTTCCACATTCCTTTTGCATACACTCGACGCATGTGATTGTGTTGTCACTGTCAACAGATGTTTGAATTGATCATCCGTCGGGTACATGATCATCCTTCGGGATGCCTTGTTGATCATCCGTCGAGTAGCTTTGTTGATCATCCATCGGGTAGCTATTTGGCACTTGACTTCATTTCATTTATGCAGAATTACAAGACATCATCTATGTATAATTAATCAACCTATTCTGCATATCTAATTACAGTCAACATGACTTTTATGCTACTACAGAATCTAAACAAAGGTGTTTACAGAGATGTGCTACATGACTTATTATTACATAAGCTACTCACTCGATAGATGTCAAATCATCATCCGTCGGGACTATATTGAGTCATCCGTCGGGACTATATTTGCTTATCCGTCAAGTGCTACATATTTCACTAAGTTAAATCTTCTAGCTATCATATTAAATCCAAAGCTCTTCTTGAAGGATGAATAAACCTTTATCAGCACAGATTGGCTCTCTTGAAGGATCCTGTGAAGTGGCTACTATATCTCTTTTCCTCCCTTGTACTTGAATATTAACCTTTCAGGTAGATTCCTGTAAGCATCAATCCCTCTGACTTCTTCCAGTTCATCTAGATAGAGGTTTAGATTTGAGAATTCCTTGATGTCACAGATGTACATGATGTCTCCCTTGTTGACTTTGGTTTGAGCTTTGGTTAGGGACTTGGATCTGAGAGTTGAGGGCTTCACTTTCTTGACTGCTCTGGTCTTTATCTTCATTGGCTTCATGAAGTGAGGTAGATTAAGTTCAGGTATTCGTAGACTATCCTAGTCTATTGGCTCATCCTTTGGAATGATAGGTTCACCATGAAAATTCTTGGATGGATCTATCTTGAATTCTTTATATGCCACAGAGGGCAAGGATGTTTGAGTTATTGCAGATGTAGACTTTTTGGGAAACTGATCTTCCAATTCCTTTTTATCAAAATCCACTTTTCTCTTTGCATGAAGATTGTATCTAAAACTTTTTCTCTGCTGTGATTCTTCTTGCATTTTCAGTTCCTTAGATTCAGTGGTTTCAGATGATTGTTCAGGAATTTGTTGTGTAGGTTTTACAGCTTGCAGCTTGGCCAAGATAGCAGCTTGCTCCTTCTTTTGTTTGACCTTTTTAGCATCTAGATCAGCTTGCTTCTTTTCTTACTTCAATCTTACCTTTTCTTCTCTCTTTGCTTCAGCAAATTGAGGGTGTCCAGCCACCACACAAATTTCCTTACCATTCCTGAAAACCTTAGCAATTCTTCTTTTCAATGTTGAATCAGCTGGATCCTTATAGAATGCAATAGATCTTGACAGCAGTTTCTTCTCATCAGGCTTTGATATCTCATACACTGTGTCCAAAGGATTCTTTAGAGAAGATTTAGGATAGTTCACCTTTGGCTTCAAAATTAGCTCAGCCTTTGGAGATTTGATGCAGGATGGCTGTCCTCTTTCCAGATTATTCATGCTCATATCATTCACAGAGATTTGCCTGACTTGAGAGTGATGAATGGCTGACTTTTATGGCTTCTTTTCTAGCCCAAACCTCTTTTGAATGTCCGCATCAATTTTCTCCCAATTGATTGGGCTCAACTGCTTCTTTTCAGTTTCTCTCAATGTGGTTGCTGCTTAACTAATCAGATCAATGATGTTGTTAAGTATCTTGGCCATTGACTTCTCTACATCAGATAATCTTGAGTCCATGGCCTCAACTTTCCTATTGAGATCACCCTCCTTCCTTAGATTTTGAGCAATTTCAGTCATGGTGGTTGCAGGGAGTCTAGCATCCATCCTTTCTATAACATCTTGCTTGACTTCAGAAATTTCTTGCTTGATTTCATCGCACTCTGACTGTGTTGGAGGGCTTGAATATTATGCAGCTGGAGTGCTTCAAGATGTGCTGTGAGTAGCTTCTTTGTGCTAGCATTGGATGATGCCTGAATGGTTGCTTGGGTGTCATGAATTAGCTTGAATAGTGTTGATTGGAGATGTGAGTATGAGCATTCTTTTGTTAGCATCCAGGCAGGAACATCTGCATCTCCCCCTATGCCCACGCTATCTTCCTCATCATCCCCATCAGCATCCCCAAAAGAAGCTTCATCCAGTTCAAAATCACTGCCAATGTTGGAAGGCATAGCAGTGATTGCATCCTTTGCTCTTTGTAAAGATTGTGTAGTATGCACCAAGTTCAGCCATCTTTCAGCCTCCTCATTGCCCTGTACAGCTAGAGTTTGGTAAGCTGTCACAGGGTGAGTAAATGTCTCAGCATCCAGGGAAATGGAATCTATAACAGCTTGATATTCTTGCTGAAATAGCCTTTCCCTTTCTGCATCATTGACATTCATTGACTCACTTGCAATGGTTTCCATCCTTATCACTCCTGTACCTGCATTTCTCTCTTGATCTCTCTTTTGTTGCATCAAGGTCTCACCTTCGCTCCCCACCCTCACACCCTCACCTTCACCATCTAAGGTGGGACTCCTCTCACTCACTTTTGCCAGTCCTGAAGAAATGGACTGCATTGGTTCACTCTTTTCCTCTCCTTTTTCCTGGGAGCAGCCAAACTTTCACTCATTTCACTCCCTTCCCTCAATCCTAGGAGTGATTGCACTACTACTAAGTCTTCTGTACTTGTAATAATTGATGAAATTTGAAGCTGTGCAGAGACACTCGACTGATAAGGAATAGCCGTTGGGTTAGCAGTTTGACTATCCGACGGATAACTGCTATTAAGCTTATCCGTCGGGATACAATCACTACTCGACGGATGAACAATATCCATCGAGTGAGTAGAAATGAATGAGTTTGGAGTGGAAACTACTGTGGACTCTGTGTAGATTGATGAAAAGTTTGGCACAGATGTCTCAACAGTTTCAGAAAGAAATGGCAAGTGAGCCAACAAATCATCTAGAAGATGATGCTCATTTGCTTGGATTTTTGGCTTCTCCAAGAGAGTTAAAGATGGAGAATTTGGAAGTGATGCGTTTATCATGTCAACATCCAAAGAGTGTGTGGGAGAATTTGGTGTTTCGGGAGCTTCAATTGTTAGAGATTTTGGCTATTTGAGAAGGTGCAGTGACTGTGTCTTTAGCACCAGTTTACACAGTGTGTGAACCCTGTGCATCCCCAAGGGTCTTTGATTTCTTCTTTCTAGTGTAAGTTTGGGGTGAGCTTGTGTCCCTTAACCTTTTGGCATGTGCTCTTGGCTGAGAGCTTTGTTCAATAGTCACATCCTTTTGGGAGGATGTAACTAGTAATGAGCTTATATCCTTATTAAGCAATGCAGTTTGTTAGGAAACTGCAGTGTGGCTAGACTGGGAAACACTCACCTCTCTAACCTTATCCTTAGGGTTTCTTTGATGTTCACCTTATCCCTCACCTATCTGACCCACCTTCACACTCCCCTCTTTTGGTTTGGTGGATTTTACAACTGACATCTTTTGAGAGACACCAGAGGGGGCTTTTTTTGTCTTTATTTTTGAAATTTTGGATTTAGTAGCTTGGGTAGGCAACTTTTGGGTCAATGACACAGTTTACATTGCTACACTGGAATGCAAAGAAGTTTGTGAGCTTGGAAGAGTAGAGACAGTTGAAATTACCTCACTTACCCGAGGTGCCTCCATAACTGGAAAATAAAAGAGTGGCACCTCTTTGTGATGGTTTGCCCTGTTCAAATCTGCAATGATTCTTCTTTCTTGAACCCAATAATCTAATTTGTTGGTTGGGTTCTCAAGCACAATATCTTCAGAGAGGTGGTTAGCAAGCATCATTAAAAATCTAGCATAGTAAACATTTTTACCCCTCTTATTTAGCTCCCCTAACTTAAACCCCAACTCAAATATGACAAGATCATAAAAGTTGAAAAACTTATCAGTTACTATCATGTAAAGCATGTTGAGCATAGATATATTAACTGAATCAAAATTGCTAATTTTACCAGAAAATACCTTAGTAACTACATCACACAGATAACTTCATTCCTTCCTAAGACCCAACCTCCTAATTTCACTTAATTTAGAAGTAGAGAGTGCATAGCCCATGGAGTTAAGCATATTAACAATGTTAGTGTCTTTGTGTGGAGAAGTTACAGTATTATCAGGAATTTGAAACATGCTTTAATAATATCACTATTAACACAGAATTCCTTACCTTTAATAGTAAAAGTGATAGTTTTATCAGTTGAGTTGTATATTGCAGTCGTCCATATTTCTTCAACAAGCTCACAGTAAATGGTGGGTGATTCCAACATGGCATAGTTGAGTTTGCAGTTCTTCACAAAATCCATCATTTTATGGTAGTCGACAGACTGCTGAATCCCCTTGTTCACTAGAGCCGTTAAGTTGTTATTCTCATAGATAAATCTAGTTTAGACATGATCTTGACGACTGGTGCCATTGTTAGAGAGTGAAAATTGCAGAGAGAGATGATAATTGCTTTTAAGAAAGAGAGAAGTTAGAACAGATGATTTGAGAATGATAAAAGAAAAGCAATGAAAATGAATTATGCTTTTATACTATCTCAAAAATAACTGCCAAAAAAAATAATAAAGTAACCAATAAGAATTGCCCAAAATAGTCATTTAAAAATAAACTGTAAAAATTCCATCAATTATCCATCGTGTTATGCTTACAAACTGTAAGTATACTCGATGGATAATGTCCAGAGAATCAACGGCTAAGAATAAGACAATTCGACGGATGAGGATAAATCAGTTATCCGTCGAGACATAAAATATTCCAGAAAAATAATTGATTTTATTAAAAAATAGTATATCGACGGATGATCAAACTCGATGGATAATGATCATCCGTCGAGATGTAAATTTTGACTTAGCTAAAATTTCATCCATGAATGAAAAATCAATTAAATTTCTGGCTGCATTACAACTAGCAAATTATCTATAAAGATTCAAGATTAATTAAGCATACCTAGCTCACTTACCAACCTTGAAAAGGTGGATTCATCCAGTGGCTTGGTAAATATATCTGCAAGTTGTTTTTCACTTGAAACAAAATGTAGTTCCACAATACCATTCATTACATGTTCCCTTATGAAGTGGTACTTGATGTCTATGTGTTTTTTCTTGAATGTTGTACTGGATTTTCAGTGATGGTAATTGCACTTGTGTTATCACAGAAAATAGGAATCCTTTCCACTTGCAGACCATAGTCTAGGAATTGGTTTTTCATCCATAAAATCTGTGCACAGCAACTTCCAGCTGTAATATATTCAGCTTCAGTTGTAGAAGTAGAAACTGAATTTTGCTTTTTACTGAACCAGGACACAAGTTTGTTTCCTAGAAATTGACAGGTTCCTGTGGTACTTTTTCTATCAATTCTGTAACCTGCATAATCTGCATCTGAATAACCAGTTAGATCAAAACCTGAATCTCTAGGGTACCAAATGCCAAGTTTTGGTGTTCCCTTGAGATATCTGAAAATTCTCTTAATAGCTACTAAGTGAGATTCTCTAGGATCAGCCTGAAATCTAGCACAAAGACATGTAGCAAAAATTATATTTGTCCTACTAGCTGTTAAGTACAGAAGTGAGCCAACCATGCCCCTATAACTTGAAATATCCACAGACTTTTCAGTAGTTTTTAATTCAAGCTTGGTTGCAGTGGCCATGGGAGTTTTTGCAGATATGCAATCCATTAGATCAAACTTCTTTAAAAGATCATAAAAGTATTTAGTTTGACTAATGAATATTCCATCACTAACTTGCTTAACTTGCAAACCAAGAAAGTAAGTTAGTTCTCCCATCATGCTCATTTCATACTTACTTTGCATCAATTTGGCAAACGTTTTGCAAAGTTTTTCATCTGTAGAGCCAAAAATAATGTCATCTACATAAATTTGGACAAGTATGCTAGAGCCATTAACATTTCTAAAGAATAAAGTTTTGTCTACAGTACCTCTAGTGAAGTGATTCTCTAAAAGAAACTTTGATAGAGTGTCATACCAGGCTCTAGGTGCTTGCTTCAGTCCATAGAGTGCTTTCAAAAGATAGTAGACATATTCTGGAAAATTTGGATCTTCAAAACCAGGAGGCTGACTGATATAGACTTCCTCCTCCAAATCTCCATTCAGAAAGGCACTTTTGACATCCATTTGATAGACCTTGAAATTGGCATGGGCTGCATAGGCTAAGAAGATTCTGATGGCTTCAAGTCTTGCAACAGGATCAAAGGTTTCGTTAAAATCTATTCCTTCTTGTTGAAAGTAGCCCTTAGCAGATTGTCTCCCGAAGGATGAAACTGGTTGTCTCCCGACGGATAAAGCAGATTGTCTCCCGACGGATGAAACTGGTTGTCTCCCGACGGATAAAGCAGATTGTCTCCTGAAGGATGAAGCATTTTATAACTCGACAGATGTTGGATTTTGTGCTTCATTGGTAGTAGATTTTTCTGCATTATCCTTTGACATTATTTCTTGATCACTTTTATCATCACTAACCATCTCCGCATTGTCAAATTTGAGGCTTTCATGGTAATCTCCATCTTGCAGTCCTTCAATCTTTTTATCATCAAACACAACATGTACTGATTCCACAACAATGTTGGTTCTCAGATTGTAGACTCTGTATGCTTTACCAACAGCATATCCAACAAAAATTCCTTCATCTACTTTAGCATCAAACTTCCCATTCTGATCAGTTTGATTTCTCAAGATATAACATTTGCAGCCAAAGACATAAAGAAAATTTAGAGTTGGCTTCTTGTTTTTGAACAATTGGTAGGGAGTCATGCATTTTGCTTGATTAACCAGAGAAATATTCTGAGTGTAGCATGCAGTATTTACAGCTTTAGCCCAAAAATATGTTGGTAACTTAGATACTTCAAACATTGTCCTTGCAGCTTCAATAAGTGATCGGTTCTTTCTTTCTACTACTCCATTTTGTTGTGGAGTTCTTGCTGCTGAAAACTCATGCAAAATCCCTTTTTCTTCACAAAATGCTCTCATGACAGAATTCTTGAACTCAGTTACATTGTCACTCCTGATTCTTCTAACTTTGAAATTAGGATGATTGTTGACTTGCCTTATGTGATTGATGATGATTTCACTAGCCTCATCTTTAGACTTAAGGAAATATGTCCAAGAGAACTTTGAGAAATTATCTACAATTACTAGGCAAAATCTTTTCCTTGAGATGGACAACACATTGACTGGTCCAAACAAATCCATGTGTAGCAGTTGCAAAGGTTCTTCAATTGTTGAATCAAGCTTCTTTCTGAATGATGCTTTAATTTGCTTTCCCTTTTGGCAAGCATCACACAGTCCATCCTTAGAAAACTCCACTTGAGGAACGCCTCTAACCAGTTATTTCTTTACAAGCTCATTCATGGTCATGAAGTTTAGATGTGATAGCTTCTTGTGCCAAAGCCAACTTTCATCTTGACTTGCTTTACTGAGAAGACAAGTAACAGATTCAGCATTTGATTAGTTAAAGTCAGCTAGGTACACATTTCCTTTTCTCACTCCAGTGAGAACCACTTTGTTGCTCCTCTTGTTTGTCACAACACAGGTTTCTGAGTTGAAGGTCACTGAATTGCCTTTATCACAAAGTTGGCTAATACTCAACAAATTGTGATTGAGACCATCCACTAAGGCAACCTCCTCAATGATGACATTATCTTTTGAAATCAAGCCATATCCCACAGTATAATCCTTGCTGTCATCTCCAAAAGTAATACTTGGGCCAGCTCTCTCCTTGAACTTTGTGAGCAGGGTAGAATCTCCGGTCATGTGTCTTGAACAACCACTATCCAAGTACCATAGATTCTTCATGTTTCCCTGCACACATTAAAATCAAATCAAGTTGATTTTGGTACCCAAGTTTCCTTGGGTCCTGCCTTGTTAGCTTTCTTCTTCTGTATCTTAGGTTTGATCTCATTTGACTTGGGGATATCAGATTCATCCTTATTCATTTGAGTTGGACCTTTGAAACCATTCATTAAAACAGAATTATCATGCATATTTTGATTAACAGGAAATGGCATGCTATTAGTAAACATGTTATTCCAGTAGGGCATGCTAAATGGCATTTGAGGCATACTAAATGCAGCATAATAAGGATTAGGTGCAAATGGCATATTAGCAAATTGTGCATTCATATTCTGTGTAGACATAGCACTCATAGGCATAGAAGGCATGGCATTCATGTTGGAAAAAGGAGGTGGCACAAATATGGGAGTAGGCATGGCAGTTTTGCAATTAACAGACAGATGATTTACACTACCACACTTAACACAGATTTTTCTTGGAGCATACTTATCAGGTGTGTAGTTGTTATGTTTGTTCATCCCTACTTTACCATTTCTATTGTTTTTCCTTTTAGCCTATGGTTTAACCTCAATCTTTTCTAGTATGTCATTCAATTGCTTGATAGACTGATGTCCAACATTCACTTTCTTCTCCTTCCTCACTTGACTAGATTTTCCTGAAATGAAGTTTTTGGAAACTGATCCATATTTTTCATTTAACTTGGCAAGTTTGGCTTTACTCACAGGTTTGCTTACAGCCGACGAATGAGGATTTATGTCACTCGATGGATAATCCTTCTGGTTATTCGACGGATAACTCTCATCATCCGTCGAGTCCACATCTGTTAGCAATCCTTCAACCAAATTGGATTCCAGCTTCTCCTTATTCTTCTTCCAGGATGCATCACAAAAGGACTCAATACCTTGAACTTTGGTGATTTGAGCATGAATATCTCTAGATGTTTTCCATGCCTTAATCACCTCATATTCTTATTCAAGCTGCTTCTTCAAGATCTCTTCTTTCTTCAAGGACTCAGTTAATTCATCCTTAGCAATTTTACACTCAATTATCAATTTTTCAAATTCAATAAACTGAGACTCTAACACATTATTCCTCTCACTTAAAAACAAATTATTTTCTTTGATTTTAGCATTTTCCTTAGTGAGAGACTTAAGTGTAACACGCAAATGATATAATTCTGTAGACATGTCATTTATTGCATCATTACACTCAGCTTTAGATAAATGTGCAAGGTTAGTGCTGATTACCTGATTACTTGAAGAACTTGTCTCTGTTTCATCAGACTTGGCCATTAGGGCCAGATTGACATAGCTGACATCCTCATCCAGACCATCTGCTGCCCAGTCATTTTCTAGTGTAATAAAAGCCCTTTCCTTTTGTTTGAGCAACTCAAAATATTTCTGTTTATAATCCACAGGCTCAAACTTCTTCTTGCTGGAATCTGACTTTCTACACTCACTGGCAAAGTGCCCTGCCAAGCCACATTTGAAACATTTAAATTTTGATTTATCAACCATGTTTCTATTTGGCTTAGCTGCTCCAAAGTTCTTCTTGAACTTGAGCTTGGCAAATCTTCTCGAAAGAAATGCTAGATGTTCATCAATGTCATACATATCATCTTGGCTCAAAGAATCTTCATTTTCTGCTACCAGCCCCTTGCCCTTGTTTTCACAGACCTTTGAAGTAGACTCAACAACTTCTATCTTCATCTCATTCTCGTTCTCTAACTCATCAATCAGTGCAATGGACCCTCCTTTCTTTCTCCATTTTCTCCATTCTTTCATCTTGCTCTATTTCAAGCTCATAAGTCTTTAGAATTCCATACAATCTCTCTAGTGTAAACTCCTTGTATTCTTGTGAGTTTCTCAAGAAGACTGTCATTGGTTTCCATTCTCTTGGAAGGGATCTCAGAAATTTGAGGTTAGAATTCTTGGTTTGGTAGACACTTCCATGCAGCTTCAGAGTATTTAGCAGCTTTTGAAATCTATTAAAGATATCAGTGAGTGTTTCACCTTCTTCAAAGTGGAAATGCTCATATTGCTGAATTAGTAACAGCATCTTGTTTTCTCTAACTTGTTCATTGCCATCACAAATTATTTGAATGGTGTCCCAAACCTCTTTTGTTGTCTTCAAATTTATGATGTTGTCCAACATGTCACCATCAACTCCATTGAACAGAATATTCATGGCCTTCTTGTCTTTCCTGACTTGTTCAATATTAGGATCTGACCATTCATGTATTGGCTTGGGAACTAATCATTTTCAGTTGCAGCTCTCATTGGTACATGAGGACCTCTCTCTATGCAATCCACATAGGCCTCATCTTGAGAAAGCAAATGAAGATGCATCTTTACCTTCCAGTGATGGTAATTATCTTTGTCCAGAAAAGGAATCTTGACTCCAACATCCTTCTTGTTCATCTTGCTATTTGTTGTGATCTTTAAAGTCTTTGTTCTTCAAGAGCTTGCTCTGATACCAACTGTTAGTCCCTAACAATGCAACAAGAATTACAGAAGGGGGGTTGAATGGAATTCTTGAAACTTTTTCTTAATTATAAAATGTTCTAACTTAAAATATATATGTCAGTGTTTTGATTTGCAAAGTGCGGAATGAGAAGTTAAATATGAATAAAAATACAAAGTAATAAAAACACAAGTCCTTAAAACTTTCTGGTGGATTTGAATGTATCCACCAGATATATATATATATATATATATATATATATATCAAGAGAACTCTGTGAAGGTTGAATAGCTCACAGTTGCTTACAAACAAGAACAACTAAACTTACAGAGAAATGCTAAAGGATTCAGTTTACAATTATTTCTCTGAGAAAAATACTAGTTTAGTCTTGTTTTTGTTCTATTTGCTACTCTTGGTTTATATATCACCAAGATTATACAGTAATAAGACAAGATAATAAAACAAAACCTATCAAGTCTAATACTATGTTGCTTCACTACTCTATTCCAGTATCTTTAAATAACTTCATAATAGCATGAAAATGGCAATGCTTCTTTGTTCTCAAAAACCCAGTTGAATAAGCTTCCACATTCCTTTTGCATACACTCGACGCATGTGACTGTGTTGGCACTGTCAACAAATGTTTGAATTGATCATTCGTTGGGTACATGATCATCCTTCGGGTTGCCTTGCTGATCATCCATCGAGTAGCTTTGTTGATCATCCGTCGGGTAGCTATTTGGCACTTGACTTCATTTCATTTATGCAGAATTACAAGACATCATCTATGTACAATTAATCAACCTATTCTGTATTTCATTTAATCAATGCTAATTCACCTGATTCTCAGATTAATGCCTGAAATGCAAAAACACTAGAAAATACATTAAAACAGCAATAACTTGAGTACAAATACACCAATCCAAAGCTTAATAGATCATTATAAAGTGTCATAAATGCCAATCAACACATTTAAAGGCGAAAAACAGAGGTAGATATTCTTAAAGATGATGCAAACGAAATGATTGTTACGTCAAGGATGTCAGGCTTATTTAGTCTATGTATTGGATACGGAAAAAGAAAGTCCAAAGATCGAAGATATTCCTATAGTTTGTGAGTTTCCTGATGTCTTTCCAGATGAACTTCCAGGACTACCTCCGGATCGATAAATTGAGTTCACCATTGATTTGGCACCAGGAACTGAACCAATTTCAAAAGCTCCGTATCGAATGGCGCCTGTTGAGATGAAAGAGTTAGCAAAGCAATTGCAGGATCTTCTCGATAGAGGAATCATAAGGCCCTGTGTATCCCCATGGGGTGCACCGGTGTTGTTCGTAAAGAAGAAAGATGGTGGTATGCGACTATGTATCGATTATCGTGAGCTGAACAAATTCACTATCAAGAACAAATACCCTTTGCCACAAATCGATGACTTATTTGATCAAATGAAAGGAGCGGCATGGTTTTCGAAAATCGATTTAAGGTCGGGTTACTATCAATTGAAGATCAAGGAAGAAGATATTCCAAAGACTGCGTTTCGAACGAGATACGGATATTACGAATTCCTTGTGATGGCATTTGGACAAACCAATGCACCAGCAACATTCATGAATTTGATGAACCGAGTGTTCAAAAAGTACTTGGATAAATTCATCATTGTATTTATTGACGACATCTTGACCTACTGGAAGACTGAAGAATAACATGCAAAGCACCTGAGAATAATGTTGGAAACATTGAGGAAGGAACAGCTCTATGCAAAGTTTTCAAAATGCGAATTCTGGTTAAAGGAAGTGCAATTTCTAGGTCATATAATTAGTGTTGAGGAAATTCAAGTTGACCCAGCAAAGATTGAAGCTATTTTGAATTGGGAAAGACCAAAGACTCTGACGGAAGATAGAATTTTCTTGGGATTAACCGATTATTATAGAAGATTTTTTAAATATTTTGCAAAGATAGCCATGCCATTAACCAAGTTGACTCGAAAGAATGAAAAGTTTGAATGGAATGAAAAATGTGAAGAGATTTATCAAGAATTGAAGAATCGACTAGTAACTACACATGTGCTTGTGTTAACTGATGATCAAGGAGACTTTGTCATTTACAGCGCCACTTCCTATCGAGGACTAGGATGTGTGTTAATGCAACATGGCAACGTAATCGCATACACTTCAAGACAACTAAAGCTTTATGAGCAAAAATATCCGACGCATGACCTGGAACTAGCAGCAATTGTATTCGCACTGAAACTCGGGAGACATTATCTGTATGGCGAGAAATGTGAAATCTACACGGATCATAAGATCTTGAAGTATATTTTCATGCAAAAAGAACTCAACATGAGACAGCAACGTTGGCTAGAGCTAATCAAAGATTACGATGTATCAATTAACTATCATCCAGGTAAAGCGAATATTGTAGTCGATGCACTAATTCGAAAGGAAAGATTGAATCTGTTGACGTCCTCAGAAGAATTGATCAGAGAATTCAATAAAATGGAAATTGAAGTTCGTGTTCCAGAAAGTTCCACTGAAATAAACTACGCCATGACATTTCAGCCAGAATTATTGGAAAAGATAAGAAGGTGTCAGGAAGAAGTAATGAATCATGAAATTGACAATTTGTCAGGAGAGGAAATTATCAGCCAGAAAGATGATAAGGGAATTTTTCGAGTTGCTTCGAGAGTCTGGATACCTAACATACCGGAATTGAAGGCATAAATTTCGCAAGACGCTCACAGCTCAAGATATTCAATTCATCCCGGAAGCACCAAGATGTATAGAGATTTGAAGGAAAACTTTTGGTGGCCAAACATGAAGAAAGAAATAGCAGAATGGGTCAGTAAATTTTGTACGTGCCAACGAGTCAAAGCTGAACATTAATATCCGAGCGGATTACTACAACCACTAGATATTCCAGAATGGAAATGGGAACACTTAGCAATGGATTTCTAGTAGGACTTCCGAGAACCAGAGCAAACCATGATGTGATTTGGGTTATCATTGACAGGTTAACGAAGTCAGCACATTTCCTTCCAATCAACGAAAGGTTTTTGCTTGACAAGTTAGTACACCTATATCTCAAGGAAATTGTAATGCGCCATGGAGTGCTTGTATCCATTGTATCCGATCGAGATCCACGTTTTTATTCGAGATTCTGGACACAATTTCAGGATTGCCTTGGTATCAAATTAAACATGAGCACTGCTTATCATCCTCAGACAGACAGGCAAAGCGAAAGGACTATTTAGACAATTGAAGATATGATACGTGTATGTGCGATAGATTTTGAAGGTAGTTAGGACGAGCATTTATCGCTAGTAAAATTCTCTTACAACAACAGCTACCATGCAAGCATTAGAATTCCACCTTATGAAGCCTTATATGGAAGAAAATGTAGATCACCTACATGTTGGGATGAAGTTGGGGAGCGCAAAATTCTATGTCCAGAATTGATTCAGCAGACCAAGGAAAAAGTAGAGCTCATCCAAAAGCAACTCGAAGCAGCGCAAAATCGACAAAGTAAATATGCAGACCTAACCCGGAAAGATATGGACTATCAAGAAGGAGAACATGTTTTACTGAAGGTATCACCGTAGAAAGGATTGACTAGGTTTGGCAACAAAGGCAAGCTAAAGCCCCGATATGTCGGTCCATTTGAAATTTTGAAGAAAATCGGAAAAGTTACAAACGAGTTAACTTTACCACCCCATATGCATCATATTCATAATGTGTATCATGTGTCAATCCTTAAGAAGTATAACCCTGATATGAGACATGTAATAGAATATGAGCCGATAGAGCTTCAAGCATATTTGTCGTATATAGAACAACCAGTAAGAATTTTAGATCGGCAAGAGAGAGTATTGAGGAATAAGTATGAACCATTAGTAAGAGTCTTGTGGAGAAATCTCGTGGTTGAAGAGTCAACCTGGGGGCTTGAAAGTGAGATGTTAGAAAAGTATCCTCAGTTATTTTTATAGCATGATTTTGAGGACAGAATCCTAATAAGGGGGAGAATGTAACGACCGAGAAATTACGCTTGTATTATATTTTAATAAAGGTGATTTATATGTATTATTATGTCAGTAAGTGTGTTGAGTCCTAAAACCCTAATTGTTATGTGCTATGTGTTATATGTTTTGATCAGAATATGTTTCGGGTATTTATAGAGTGTTTCTTTATAAGATAAATGTGTTATGTCAAAATCTGTACAGCCAAATAGTGTTTTAAAAACCCATATTTCAAACAAAATAATTGGCCCTATTTTTCCAGGTATGGCTTATATCATATCGATATTCTGAACAGCTAGACGTTTTACAAATTTACCTCTTTCACGAAAAATGACTTTTCTGGGCACTTTCAGGTGTCAAAACCCCCACAAAAATCACATTTTTAATTTTGTAGGATCATAAAATTACCAAACATCATTTTTCTTTGCATTTTTGTATTATTCACAATTTTTGGGAATTTTTGGCATATATTTTGTATTTATTGAATATTTAAAAATTCATAATTAATACCCAAAAATTATAAAAATTGGGGCCAAATAATTTTATTAGATGTATAATTAGGGCCTTAATTTTATTTAGGTGTATTATTTTCACTAGTATAAATAGCTAATTATTTACTAATTATTATTAATTAATTATAGAAAAACCAGAATATTCAAGATAATAGAAGTGTTGGTGAAGAACAACTCAAGAATTCAATCACAGATTTCATAGTGTTTCTGTTCACCAAATCAGACATGTGAGTATTGTTCTTCCAGTGATACTGGGGTGTTAGATGCAGAAATAGTCCTCATTGCTAATCTGAATAATGCATTGATGCAAGAAGAATCTTTTTTTCTCCAAAACGCTAGAATGAAATGGTTGCACCTTGGGGACAGCAACAACTCTTTTTTTAACCAGCAATGTAAGGTAAACTGGAATAGAAACAAGGTGCTAACCCTTGTTGATGGGGAGGATCGTCTTGTTCATGGTCAAAATCAATGTGCACAGGTTGCAGTTAACTACTTCTCTCAGCTGGTTGGTAGTCCTTGTCAAAAAGAGTTGATGGACCTCTCTTCGGTTAATTGTAAGGAGTTAAATGAGGATCAGTCTCGTGTTTTAACAGCTCCAGTTACTGACCTTTTGATTTATGATACAGTCAAGAGAATGAAGAGAAACAAGGCTCCTGGCCCTGATGGTGTCAATGTGGAGTTCTTTATTGCTACCTGGCATATCACGGGCACCAGCTTCTATGATACAGTTAAATTCTTTTTTAAATCAGGAGTTATGCACTCTGGTATGAATTCTACCTTCATATCTTTGATTCCTAAAATAGTGGCCCCAACTCAAATGAATGATTTTAGACCAATCTCTTTGTGCTATGTTTTGTACAAATGTATTTCTAAAATTATTGCCATGCATCTTAAGAGCATTATGCACTCTGTTGTTGACATAGCTCAATCAGCATTTATCCCAGGTTGTTCAATATCTGACAATATGTTACTAGCTCAAGAATTATTTAGAGGTTATGACAGAGACACTGGCTTACCTAATTGTGCTCTTAAAATAGACCTGCATAAAGCTTTCGACTCTCTCAGTTGGGACTTTATTCTGGTTGTTCTTCACAAGATGAGGTTCCCTGCTTTGATGATTACTTGGATTAAATCTTGCATCTACACAACCAAGTTCTCTGTGAAGCTAAATGGAGTTATTCATGGTTACTTTGGGGGAACAAAAGGTTTAAGGCAAGGTGACCCTATGTCACCATATTTACTTGCACTCTGCATGAATATTCAGTCTTGTATCCTTAATGATAATCCTGCTAACTTCAAGTTTCACTGGCGCTGCAAGGATTTAAAGATCAATCACTTATTTTTTGCTGATGATGTTCTTTTCTTCTCCCATGGTTCAAGGTCTTCTGTTGAGCACATTATGAACTCTATTAGCACCTTTTCTTTGTGGAGTGGTCTGGTCCCTAGTATAACGAAGAGCACCAGTTTCGTTTGCAATTGTGACAGCAATTTCTTAGAATGGTTTGACACCCTAGGCATCCAGAGAGGTACTATTCCAGTAAAATTTCTTGGGGTACCTTTAATATCCTCCCAACTTAGTGTCAATGACTGTATGCCTTCGATTGATAAAATCACTTCTCGAATGAGCTCCTGGGCTACTCTTTTATTATCTCTTGCAGGTAGAGTCCTTCAAATAAAATATGTGTTGAATGCTATTGAAGCATTTTGGTGCAACCACTTTATATTGCCTGGGTTTGTTCATGCTACCATCCAGTCTTTATTGACTTATTTTTTGTGGAAAGGTAACATCAACCACAAAGGTGGTGCTAAAGTTGCATGGAGTGTTGTTTGTATCCCAAGGGAGGAAGGGGGGCATGGCTTGAAAAACATGATTGATTTGAATAAAGCTCAAATTATTGGGCATTTGCTTCGAGTGGTGACAAGATCAAACTCTCTCTGGCCTCGATGGGTTAATGCAACTGTTCTTAAGCACAAACATTTCTGGACTTTAAGCATCCCTACAGACTGCTCATGGATTTGGAGTAAAGTTTTGAAGCTTCGTAGAATTGCTCTTCAATTTATTTCTTATTCAATTGGTATTCGGTTTTATTATCTCTCTGTGGTTTGATCCATGGTGGGGAGGAGCCTGTTTGGCCAACTCGAATTCTTGTCCAATCATCACTCAATGTGGCATGTACTCCAGTGATATGATCAAAAAAATCCTTCATTTAGGGTCTTGGTGCCTCCCGGTTCCAAATCACAAACACCATCACCTTGACTCCTTCTTGAGCACTGGCTTCAATCATTCGACTACCCTGTTATCAACTCGAGTGGGATTGATATTATTCTATGGGATGGAATGGTGGCAAACAAAGTTAAAACTTGGCACGTCTGGAACTTGATCAGGAATAGAGAAGAATTGGTAGCTTGGCACAATACAGTGTAGCACAAGCTTCGAATCAACAGGTATGCTCATCATGAGTAGCTGCTCTATCATGGTAGACTCAACACTTTGGCTAGATTACATAGGTTTGGTATATCAGATTCTCAGCAGTGTCTCCTTTGCATTGGAGGAAGGGAGACATATTCTCATTTGTTTGTTTATTGCACATATAGTCGATGGATTTTGGTGAAACTCCTGGCCCATGTTAATGTCTCGGTTGTTGGTGATTCCTGGAACACTCTTCTGCACCATTTGTCTACCATTGAGGACAAACTTAAGGGTGTGCTTGCTCTTTGTCTAGTGCAGATATTTTGTTACCACATTTGGAGGGAGCGTAATGCTCGTGCTCACAACTCAGGACTCCTTGGCCCGTCAAAGCTCATGCAGTGCATTTTTAGGGACTTCGTGGCTAGGTTATATAGCTCGACTTGGTTTTCCAAAGTAGTTTGTAATAGGCCTGACTTATTGTCTCTCTCCTATTATTAGTTTGTAAGTGTGTTTTTGTTTCTTTTGGCTTTCTATCTCCAATCTTATTTTGAGATTGGTTATAGATAGCACCCTCTTTATGGCCTATCATAGAGCATTGGGTTGATCCCTGTTTACTGTTCCTTGTTTATAATACTTAATTTAGAAAAAAAAAATTAATGCTTGTGATCTCTATTTTCTATTTATATCATCAATTTTTGATTTGGTTGCTTTGATTTTCAATTCATAAATTAGGGTTTATGACTGAAATTAGGGGTTCTTGAATTTGGAATTGTTTGATTGTTTTGATGATTCATATAGCTTTATCTCGAATTTAGGAATGATTTCATATATTTACTTTAATTTTATAACCCCTAGAATGATGGGTCGTGTTCTTGGTTTTTTTTAGTTTTTGAGTTCGATTTAGTAGGACTTAGAGATGTTGGTATATGATTCTGATAATCATAAATGATTTTAGAGGACTATAGCTTTGTTTTGGTATCGATTTGCGAAGTTTGGTGGCGATTCTGGTGGGGGTAATTTTCCGATGAAGCTCATCGGAAAAGCTCGAGGATTGGCCAGAGATGGAGGTAGGGCGGTGGCAGGATGGTGTTGACGCGGTGGTAAAGTTGTTGCAGCATTGGGGAGTTGAATGGCACCAAAATCCTGAAGAAATGATGGCCTGGAAGCTTGAAACGGACTCGTCGGAAAACTCAGGCGGTGGCCGGAGTTTTTGCAGATTTCGGCGGGTCGACCCATATTCTTGAAGACCCGATTATCGACCCGTTAACCCGAAACGATGACCCGGTTTCGATCCACCAAACCCCAATTCAATTTTCCAAAACTGTTTTTATATTTTTTAAATTAATTATTTTATTTTTATTAATCAGAAATAGTTTTTGTAAATTAGAAAAATCAAATAAAAATTAGATTAAAAATCTGATTTATTTTGTAAATAAATTCTAAATTATTTTATTGATTTAGAAATTCGAAAAGTTAATTATTTATTTATTTAATTACTTATTTATCTATTTATTTATTTATTATTGAATTATTTAATAAATGAGATTAAATAATTAGATCGATTAATTCGATTATTGGTTCGATAATTGATGGACTCAAGCGAGTAGCTCGTAATTAATCGAGTTGTGTTCCGAATTTTATCAGTTGACGTGCGAGTATCGATTTATTTAGTTACGTACGTTCATATTACGTAGTAGTTATTCGTATCGATTAAATAATTATAAAAAATCAATTTAATCAGACAATTTGTAATAAATTGTAATTAATTCCAAAATTTAGGCAATAATTATCTAAAAATATTATAAATTTTAAATAATTATTTAAAAATATAATTAAGGTTTAGTTAATTATGGTTAATTAATTATAAATGATTTATAATTGATTAATTCTTGTTTATTGCGTAATAATTAAACCGTCTATCCGATTTATGCGAAACAAAGACCCTTAGACTTAGAAAAATGACCCGAATCCATTAAAAATAGTTATAAATCATAATTTCTTTCAAAAGTAAGTCGGCTTATGATAATTATTTGTTTATAGAGCCTAATGTTGATAAAAATGAATTCAATAAATCCTGGAAAATTAGGAATCGAGTCAGATAGTGTTTATTAATGCGAATATAGGTCTAGTATCAATTCTAAAAATATTTAAAAGTCGAATTTAAATATGTGCCTTATGTGCTATGTGATTTACATGATTATGTGAACCTTATGTGTTAGATAATTATATGCGAGTCAGATAATTTCGTATGGGTAGACGATAAGGACTACGTGGTATCAATCTAAAATTGTGTACGAAGTAAGTCAGCTAAACAAGTATTTTTCCTTGATAGATTCAGCACCAGTAAGGCGAATCAAGCAGGAGATAGAAGGCTGTGAATTACCCGAGATGAAGTGCATATCAGGCAAGCTTTTTCCCTATTCTTAATTCAGAATAGTGAATCACTTCCAACTTTCCATGACAATTACACCTTGATAATTCTTGTTCATAAACACTGATACACAATTATTGATCCTTTGTTTCTATTTCATTTTTATACTTGATTTATCCTAATTGATTGAATCCTCTATTCATATTCCAATACTTATACCCTTATATACATATACTCTGATATATCCTGATGTTGGGATACATCGAAAGCATACAGATTGTTCTGGATGCTAAGCTACGGACTGCATGGTTACGATACGTGTAATATCCAGGATATATCGTGTAATTATTTTTGCTAATAAATAATTATTATATGTGTTTAGTATCTATTCTGTGAATTATTTGTTAAGTGTTAAATGTGTTTGGATGTTTAAAAATATTATTAATTGAGTATTTTAATTTTTATATGTCCAAAATAAATATAGATAATTGTCATATATTCCTAATTATTTTTATGTTGATTTATGAATTTATAGGAATCATATGGATTTTATAAAATCTTTTTCCGGATATTTAAAATCTATTTTATAAAAACGGGAACCAACCGACGTCAACCGTTTTTATGTTTTTATAACCCGAAACTCTTCCGAGAACTCCTTCCTAACCTAATTGTAATATTCCGAGCATTTTCCATGTTTCTACTTTTTCGATCCGGCGTACGGTTTGTCCTGCGCGAGTCCCGGCGTAACATTTTCGATACAATATTCATTTCGGTAAATCAATAAAACTCGTATTTTCGATAACCGGGAACTTTTTATTAAACTATCACAATTATCACCTCGTAATACGTGTAACCAGGCGCTGAGACCAAGACCGCAGTACAAATTGTACTAATTTGGATAATTATCCCGAAAACCGATACCGTTTGGATCATTTTTTATAAATAAACGTACCGTTTTATATCCGGAATGATCCAACAGGATACTAATTTTCCGTAAATATAAATAGCCTTTTACCATATTTTATTTCGTATCCAAATCATTTGCAGTCAGCTAAATATATAATTTTCCAGAGGAAAACCCTAAATTCATAAACCTTTCTAAGAATCAAACAACAAAACGAAGGTGTTATTAATCTCTGTTTTCAAAGCTTGTGTTACCAAAACGAAAGATTTGAGGAGTACTATCAGATTCTGAGCTTCGTTTTACTACAGAAACTAAGGTTATTTTTCTATATTTTTATTTATTTTCGAATTATTTTTATTAAAAATATGAATTTCTGTTCGGATGATTGTTTGTATGATTTGATGATTGCATGTTGTAAAGCTTGTTTTCCTGATGATTTTCATATGTCATACATCTGATTTAGAGTCCAATATCATGCTCAAAAGTGGGTCCAATTCTCGAATTTTGAAATTAGGGTTTATAACCCGTATGAATGTTTTCATTTGAAATTTGGGGCTTTTTGATTTAGGGGTTATTAGCTGTTGATTTATAGTGGATTATGTTCCTTATGAAATTTGCATTCGATTGGTATATAGCTCGTTAACAGAGGATTTCTGAATCGAAGGGAGTTGTATTTTGAAAATTTTCGAAGTTCGCCGGAAACCGGCGATGTTCTTGGCCAATTTCCGGCCAAGTCTGGGGTTATCTGTCAATTTTGATTGCATGAATAAGTTCCTGGTGTTGTGTACATTAAATCAGGAGGTGATGGTGGTGGGGGGATGCCGGAGGCGAGTTCTCCGGCCACCCCCGACGTTTTCCGGCGACTGGACTGCAAAATTGCAGTTTTGTTCCTGTACTTTTGAAGATGGTGAAGTTCAGTCCCTGAACTTTCCAGAGTTTTCAAAAATAGGATTCCTGTTTTAAAAATATTCAAAAATCATATTTCCTATTTATTTTTATTATAAAAATTAATTTTTAATTTCTGAAAATTCTAAAAATTATTATGTTAATTCCAAAAATTATTTTTAATTCAAAAATAAATCTGAATTAATTAGTTAATTAATTTCAGTTAATTTTTAGTTGATTAATTGGTCAATTAATTCAAAAATTAACTGATTAATTGATTTAATTAATTATTAATTAATTTTGATTAATTATTTAATTAGATTTAATTACTTAAAAATGATTTAAAAAATCTGAAAAATAGTTTCGAGCTTTAAAATATTATTTTAAATTGTTTTCAAGGCTCGATAATTATTATAAAATTGTTTCGAAGCTGGAATTGGCCAGCCGAACCCTGTTTATTACACCAAAATTGATCCAACGACCCGTTTTAATTCCAAAAAATGTTTTAAAAATCATTTTAAATACCCGAAAGCTTGTTTATGACCCGAGACTTCTTTATAAATGTTATATCATTGATTATGTGACGTGTTATGTGCTATATGTGACTTTTTGGTTAACTGTCGGTCTATATATTCGATGTTTACTTGTTTATTGCGTAATTTTCAATCCGTTAATCGGATTTGGTTGAAACGAGGGGTAGATAGAAGTATGTTTCAAATAGAATCGTATAAGTTGAATATTGATAGATGCTTATGATATGTGAGAAGAATAGGCGAGGCAGAGAAAAGGAAAACAGGTAGTCGAGGAGTAAGACAGTGGTGATTGAAAGCGAGTGTAGTATAGTAAGCTAGTACCAGGCAAGTGTTCTGAACTTTCTCGAGATATATTATAGTGGATTGATAGTACTGTTTTATATTGCAAGTGCTTTGATGCACTGAACCCAAACCCTGATTCCAGTTATTGATCTTGAACCATAAACCTTATTCTTTCTCAACCATTGATTGTTGTACATCCAGATACGAACCACAAATTTACGATACTACTCCATAAATACATACAAACTAAATTTCAAACACTGAACCAGATTGCTTACACATTCAAACCATTGTATCTTATGCTTTGAAAGACCAAGTTTTTGAAACCCTGAAATATTGATTCCTTTGTTATCCAATTCTTTCATTACCTAACAGCTAAGCTTTGAAAATGCCCTATTGATCCTTACGAAGATTGAAGCTATTTCATTACTGAGCATCCACTGTTGTTAACGATTCTGTTTATTGCTTTATATTGTTTATTCTGTTATTATTTTAGAATTGGATTGTTTTTATAAATTTGTGGACCAGATTCATGATCGGACCATATAATGGTCAAGTTAGGCCAATGTGTGCCTTGGATCCAGTAGTTAGAGCAGTGCTGTGTGCTTTATTCGGGTTTAGTGTGTGACTGATCAGCAGCCTAACCTTGGTTTTTAAAATGAAAATATAATATCCAATTCTAAATCATAATCCTTTGTTCACTTGATATCATATCATATTCACCTAATGATCATTATTCTCAGTTTTGTCATTGTGACTTGCTGAGCTAGTTAGCTCATTTGTGCGATGTTGTTTATGTTCTTTTCCAGTTAAGAAGGAACCGGTTGGTACCGAGGATTCCCAGTCCAGCGTGAGAGCTAGGGGTTCAGGTTAATCGAGTTGAGCTAGTAGGCTTCTTTTAGAATAATTTAAGTTTGTAAAAGTTTGTAATAATGTTTAATACTCAGTTCTGAGTTGGAATAGTTGGGATTGGAATGTTTGTAATATAAGTAAGTGTGTTTGGCTTGTGTGCATACTTTAACCTGTTGCGGTCCGTGGTAATTGGTAAGTAGGGTCACTGTATATTATTCTTATTATCTCTATTATTATAAGCGGGTTATAAATAAGGTGTGTGTGTGGACCCCAAACTTCTGACCCGGGTTTGGAGGGCGCCACAGGTTTGGTAAGAGAGCTACAGGTTATAAGTCACTGACACAAGCCTAGGTTGACCGGAATGGGTAGAGGGTTAGGATTAGAAGTAAGGAATAGAAAGATAGAACGTCAAGAGGTTGAGTGCTACGGTATAACATGTATTAGTATAATTCGCGTCATGGTTCGAAATTCTTATATTGCGACATGATTTCAGATAACAGCGATGGCCGACTCTTTCATTCCCGTATCAGCAGATCATTCAGAGCCTTCAGTTGGAGGACCGTCTTCGAATCCACGTCCTGCTGTTCCACCAGTGCTGGCTATTTTACCTCCACCTTTCTTGCAGCCCGTACCACTGCAGGCTATTCCACCTCCAGGCATGAGGCCACCTATCAGAGGACCCCCACCTGCTGATACGGGCTTTACTGGTCATTCAGTTACAGGAGTACCTTTCCAGTTCTCTTCTTATCATATCCTATATCATCAGTTTGAGGCTTGCCTTATGGAGCAGCGATTCCTACAGGGTCAGATTCAGGAGTTACTACATATTATGCGTACCAGAGAGGTTGGGAGTGGTGAGAGGCAACTAAGAGAGAGGCTCCATGTGTTTCATAGAGCAGCTGCTGTGAGGATTGTTGAGGCTACACATAAGGACATCACCCCTGATTTCTTAGTGGAGTGGGCTAAGTGGGTTCTAGAGGAGCTTGAGCAGATTGGAGATCCAGACTTGCCATGAGTCAGAGATCCAGAGATGGAGATGCTGAGCAGTGTTGTTATGGTTGTGTAGTATGTACAGTAATGTGTAGTGTGTATCAGTAGACTTTTGGAGTTGTACTTATAGACTAGTTATGCTGACTAGTGAGTAGGTTGTTGTACCCTTTTGTTTTTACTTCTGTAGCGTCTTTACACCTGTATTACCCAAAACTTTTCATCAATATATATCAGTACCTTTTTTCTTTCCAGTATTGTCATTTACTTTATTGCACCTGTTTTACTTTACCTTATTTATTGCACCAGTTATACCCCTGTGATACCATGTACCCTGTTTTCCATAACTGTTTATATTCTGTAAAGAAGCATGCAATTTACTTAGTTCAACTGTTACAACTGTTTTCAAAAAGAGATATTTCTGTTTTACAAAACTTTTCTTTTATGCAAAGAATTTGATTTAAAAGCTAAATAAGTTGTTTGATTCTTACAGAAAATGCCTCCCAGAAGAAATACCCGCACCAACACCCAGAATGAAGAAACCAACAACAACAACAATAACAACCAAGATGATACAAACCAGAATGCAAACCCAGGACCCATAGACCCAGCAATAGCCCAGATTCTCCAAATCTTGGCCCAACAAACAGTTCACCTGGAACAATAAAAACAAAGACAGACCAATCCCCAGGTAACTTTCAAAACTTTTCAGGCAATAAATCCACCAGAATTCAAGGGTTCCTTAGAGCTGATTGAAGTAAATGTTTGGTTAAAGGAGATAGAGAAGGCATTTGCCTTAGTGAAAGTAAAGGAAGAACAGAAGGTTGAGTTTGCAAGTTACTATTTGAAGAATGAGGCCACCTATTGGTGGGACATGGTGAAGACGTTGGAAGGTACAGATGTTATTACTTTGGAGAGGTTTAAGGAATTGTTTTTAGAAAAGTATTTTCCTCAGTTTGTCCAGGATCAGATGGAGTTGAAGTTTTTAGAATTAAAGCAAGGAAATATGTCGGTGGCAGATTATGAGAGTAAGTTTGAGGAATTGTCAAGGTATGTGTCGTCGTATATGGATACTGACAAGAAGAAGGCTAAGAGATTCCAGCAAGGTTTGAAGCCATGGATAAGAGGAAAGGTAGCCATTTTTGAATTAGATACCTATATAGGAGTTGTACAGAAGGCTATGATCGCAGAGACAGAGAGTGAGATGTCACAGAAGGAGAAAGAAAGCAAGAAAAGGAAATTTGAAGGGAATGAAGGTCAGTCACAACCAGGGAAGTTTCCAAAGTTTAAGAAGGGCAAGTTTCAGCAAGGGAGGAATTTTAATTTCAAGAGACAAAATGCAGGCGACGGAGGCCAGGGCTACCGTCCAGTTAATGCGAATTAACTGAATCAGTTGAGGTTAACTTTTCTAGATTGTCAGGTATGTGGAAAGAAATATGGAGGAGTTTGTAACAAGTTGAATGTGGTGTGCTTTAAGTGCAACCAGAAAGGGCACTATTCAAGGCAGTGCCGAAATCAGCCAGCAAAAGAACCGGCAAGTAAGGATCAGCCTATCCGGAATCCAGCAGTGAAGGTTCCAGCCATTGGATTTACGTGCTTTAAATATAGAAAGCCAGGACATATAGCAAGAGATTGTAAGACACCAGCCCAATCAATAATGCATTGAGGATTATGGGATCTACCCCAGCAGTGAATGAGACTCCAAGGGCTAGAGTTTTTGACATGTATGTGAAGGATGCTATCCAGGATACTGATATCGTGGCAGGTACGCTTAATGTGAATTCTTTATATGCCAAAGTGTTAATAGATTCGGGAGCAACTCGATCATTTGTTTCACAAGATTTTGTTAGTAAGTTAAATTGTTTAGTTGAGTATTTAAATGAAATAATGATTGTGGAATTAGTAAATCAAGAACGTGTATCTTTTAATCAAGTTTGTGGGAATTGTGAGATTGAGATTTCTGGTAGTAAGTTTTGTGTAGATTTGATACCATTTAAGTTTGGAGAATTTGATATTATCTTAGGAATGGATTGGTTATCAAAGCACGATGCCCAGATAGATTGTCGAAATAAGAAGATAATGGAGAAGACGCCAGATGAGAGGATAGTAACGTTCAAGGGCGAGAAGCAAGTAAAGAAGTTCTTAACAATGATTCAAGCCAAGAAGTTACTACGGCAAGGATGCGAGCATTTCGTGGCATATGTGATTGACTGAAGTCAGAAGCCAGCAAAACTTGAAGATATTCCAGTAATGAATGAATTTCCAGATGTGTTTCCCGATGAGTTACTAGGACTTCCTCCAGACAGAGAAATTGAGTTTGCAATCGACTTAGCACCTGGAACAGAACCAGTATCCAAGGACCCGTACAGAATGGCGCCCGTTGAGATGAAAGAGCTAGCAAAGCAATTGCAAAAGTTGTTAGAGAAAGGAATAATCAGACCCAGTGTATCCCCGTGGGGTGCACCGGTGCTATTTGTTAAAAAGAAGGATGGAAGCATGAGACTGTGCATCGACTATAGGGAACTCAACAAGCTTACAATTAAGAAAAAATACCCGTTACCCAGAATTGACGATCTGTTTGACCAATTGAAAGGAGCCAAGTACTTCTCCAAGATTGACTTAAGATCGGGATATCATCAACTGAAGATCAAGCCAGAAGATATACCAAAGACAGCTTTCAGAATACGGTATGGACATTACGAATTTTTAATGATGTCTTTTGGATTGACCAATGCCCCGACAGCGTTTATGGACCTGATGAACAGAATTTTCAAGGAATACTTGGACAAGTTCGTTATTGTGTTTATAGACGATATTTTGATTTATTCAAAGACAGAAGAGGATCATGCGGAACATTTGAGAATAGCTTTGGAGATTTTAAGGAAAAAGAAGTTATATGCTAAATTCTCGAAGTGTGAGTTTTAGCTACAGGAAGTTCAGTTCTTAGGACACATAGTCAGTAATGAAGGGATCAAAGTGGGCCCAGCAAAGATTGAGGCAATTATAAATTGAGAAAGACCGAGAACACCCACCGAGGTAAGAAGTTTCTTGGGATTAGTGGGATATTATCATCGATTCCTTTAAAAAAATTCATGGATTGCCACACCATTGATAAAGCTTACACGGAAGAATGAAAAGTTTATATGGAACGACAAGTGCGAAGAAAGTTTTCAGGAATTGAAGTGAAGATTAATCACGACACCTATTTTGTCACTTCTAGACGATCAAGGGAATTTCATAATTTATAGCGATACTTCTCATAAAGGACTAGGATGTGTTCTGATGCAGCACGATAAAGTGATTGCGTATGCGTCAAGGCAACTGAAACCACACGAACAAAAATATCCTACTCATGATTTGGAGCTAGCAGCCATATTTTTCGCTTTGAAAATTTGGAGACATTATCTGTATGGAGAAAAGTGTGAGATTTACACGGATCACAAAAGTTTGAAGTACATATTCACACAGAAGGAGCTTAATATGAGGCAAAGGAGATGGTTAGAATTGATCAAGGATTACGACTGCTCGATTAATTATCATCTCGGTAAAGCAAACGTTGTAGCAGACGCGTTGAGTCGGAAGGAAAAGTTAAATGTGTTATCAGTAGCTGAAGAGATATGTAAGGAATTTCAGAAACTGGAATTGGAGATTAGAGTTTGCAAGCCTGATGAAGCAAAAGTGTACAGTATGACTTTCCAGCCGGAGTTGTTAAAGAAAATAAAGAAGTGTCATGAAGATGTAATGGATCAAGATATAAATCATTTGGTAGGTGAAGAATTGTGCACATAAAAAGACGATCAAGGTATTCTTAGGTTTTCTTCAAGAATTTGGATTACACCGGTGACGGAGCTGAAGAATGAAATTTTACAGGAAGCACATAATTCAAGGTATTCAATCCATCCAGGGAGTACCAAAATGTACAGAGATTTAAAGGAAAATTATTTGTGGCCAGACATGAAGAGGGAAATTGCGGAATGGGTTAGCAGATGTTATACATGTCAGAGAGTTAAAGCAGAGCATCAAAGACCAAGTGGATTACTACAGCCATTGGAGATTCTGGAGTGGAAGTGGGAACATATTGCCATGGATTTCATAGTTGGATTACCAAGGACAAGGGCTAATCATGATGCCATCTGGGTCATAGTGGATAGACTCACCAAGTCAGCTCATTTTCTGCCTATAAATGAAAGATTTTCGCTCAACAAGTTAGTCCATATGTACCTGAAGGAAATCGTAGTTCGTCATGGAGTTCCTGTGTCTATTGTATCTTATCGAGATCCAAGATTTAATTCATGATTTCGGAGGAGTTTTCAAGAATGTTTGGGAACAAGACTGAATATGAGTACAGCTTACCACCCACAAACGGACGACCAGAGTGAAAGAACGATCCAGACAATCGAGGACATGTTACGAGTTTGTGCTATTGATTTCAAAGGAAGTTGGGACGAGCATTTACCTCTAGTATAATTTGCTTATAATAACAGTTATCATGCCAGTATTGGGATGCCACCCTATGAAGCCCTTTATGGACGCAAATGTAGATCTCCAGTGTATTGGGACAAAGTGGGAGAACACAAAATACTAGGACCTGAATTAGTACAGCAGACAAAGGAAGTTGTTGAAGTCATCCAAAAGAGATTGATAGCAGCACAAGATCGTCAAAGGAAATATACAGATCAATCAAGGAAAGATATGAAATTCGAAGAAGGAAGCTTAGTATTACTGAAAGTATCACCGTGGAAAGGACTAACGAGGTTTGGAAAGAAAGGAAAGCTGAGCCCAAGATATGTTGGACCTTTTGAGATTCTAAAGCGCGTTGGGAAAATAGCTTACGAATTGGCGTTACCTCCGCACATGGAGCACATTCACAATGTCTTTCACGTATCAATGCTTAAGAAGTATAATCCAGACTCCAGGCATGTAATAGAATATGAGCCAATAGAGTTTCAGGAAGATTCGTCATATGTAGAGAGTCTGATAGAGATTCTAGAGGAAAGAGAGAAGGTATTAAGAAATAAAGTGGTAAAGCTGGTAAGAGTATTATGGAGAAACCCAAAGGTTGAAGAGTCAACTTGGGAGTTAGAAAGTGATATGAGAGAAAAGTACCCTCGTTTGTTTTCTTAGGAGATTCTGAGGACAGAATCCTTTTAAGGGCGGAAGGATGTAATATCATGGATATATCGTGTAATTATTTTTGCTAATAAATAATTATTATATGTGTTCAGTATCTATTCTGTGAATTATTTGTTAAGTGTTAACTGTGTTTGGATGTTTAAAAATATTATTAATTGAGTATTTTAATTTTAATATGTCCAAAATAAAATATAGATAATTGTCATATCTTCCTAATTATTTTTATGTTGATTTATGAATTTATAGGAATCATATGGATTTTATAAAATCTTTTTTCGGGTATTTAAAATCTATTTTATAAAAACGGGAACCAACCGACATCAACCGTTTTTACGTTTTTATAACCCGAAACTCTTCCGAGAACTCCTTCCTAACCTAATTGTAATATTGTGAGCATTTTCCATATTTCGACTTTTTCGATCCGGCGTACGGTTTATCCTGCGCGGGTCCCGCCCAACATTTCCGATACAATATTCGTTTCGGCAAATCAATAAAACTCGTATTTTCGATAAACGGGAGCTTTTTATTAAACTATCATAATTATCACCTCGTAATACGTGTAACCAGGCGCTGAGACCAAGACCGCAGTATAAATTGTACTGATTTGGATAAATATCCCGAAAACCGATACCGTTTGGATCATTTTTTATAAATAAACGTACCGTTTTATATCCGGAATGATCCAACGGGATACTAATTTTCCGTAAATATAAATAGCCTTTTACCGTATTTTATTTCGTATAAAAATCATTTGCAGTCAGCTAAATATATAATTTTCCAGAGGAAAACCCTAAATTCATAAACCTTTCTAAGAATCAAACAGCAAAACGAAGGTGTTATTGATCTCTGTTTTCAAAGCTTGAGTAACCAAAACGAAGGATTTGAGGAGTACTATCAGATTCTGATCTTCGTTTTACTGCAGAAACTAAGGTTATTTTTCTATATTTTTATTTATTTTCAAATTATTTTTATTAAAAATATGAATTTCTATTCGGATGATTGTTTGTATGATTTGATGATTGCATGTTGTAAAGCTTGTTTTCCTGATGATTTTCATATGTCATACGTCTGATTTGGAGTCCAATAACATGCTCAAAAGTGGGTTTAATTCTCGAATTTTGAAATTAGGGTTTATAACCCGTATGAATGTTTTCAATTGAAATTTGGGGCTTTTTGATTTAGGGGTTATTAGCTGTTGATTTATAGTGGATTATGTTCCTTATGAAATTTGCAATCGATTGGTATATAGCTTGTTAACAGAGGATGTCTGAATCAAAGTGAGTTGTGTTTTGAAAATTTTCGAAGTTCGCCGGAAACCGGCGATCTTCTTGGACAATTTCCGGCCAAGTCTGGGGTTATCTGTCAATTTTGATTGCATGAATAAGTTCCTGGTGTTGTGTAGATTAAATCTTCGGCCACCCCCGACGTTTTCCGGCGACTGGACTGCAAAATTGCAGTTTAGTCCCTGTACTTTTGAAGATGGTGAAGTTCAGTCCCTGAACTTTCCAGAGTTTTCAAAAATAGGATTCCTGTTTTAAAAATATTCAAAAATCAAATTTCCTAATTATTTTTATTATAAAAATTCGTTTTTAATTTCTGAAAATTCCAAAAATTATTATTTTAATTCCAAAAATTGTTTTTAATTCAAAAATAAATCTGAATTAATTAGTTAATTAATTTCAGTTAATTTTTAATTGATTAATTGGTCAATTAATTCAAAAATTAATTGATTAATTGATTTAATTAATTATTAATTGATTTTAATTAATTATATAATTAGATTTAATTACTTAAAAATGATTTAAAAATTCTGAAAAATAGATTCGAGCTTTAAAATATTATTTTAAATTGTTTCAAAGCCAGTATTGGCCAGTCGAACCCTGTTTATTACACCGAAATTGATCCAACGACCCGTTTTAATTCCGAAAAATGTTTTAAAAATCATTTTAAATACCCGAAAGCTTGTTTATTACCTGAAACTTCTTTATAAATGTTATATCATTGATTATGTGACGTGTTATGTGTTATATGTGACTTGTTGGTTAACTGTCGGTATATATATTCGATGTTTACTTGTTTATTGCGTAATTTTCAATCTGTTAATCGGATTTGGATGAAACGAGGGGTAGATAGAAGATGTTTCGAATACAATTGTATAAGTTGAATATTGATAGATGCTTATGATATGTCAGCAGAAGAGGCGAGGCGGAGAAAAGGAAAATAGGTAGTCGAGTAAGACAGTGGTGATTGAAAGTGAGTGCAGTATAGTAAGCTAGTACCAGGCAAGTGTTTTGAACTTTCTCGAGTTATATTATAGTGGATTGATAGTACTGTTTTATATTGCAAGTGCTTTGATGCACTGAACCCAAACCCTGATTCCAGTTATTGATCTTGAACCGTAAACCTTATTCTTTCTAACCCATTGATTATTGTTCATCCAGATACGAACCACAAATTTACGATACTACTCCATAAATACATACAAACTAAATATCAAACACTGAACCAGATTGCTTACACATTCAAACCATTGTATCTTATGCTTTGAAAGACCAAGTTTTTGAAACCCTGAAATATTGATTCCTTTTTTATCCAATTCTTTCATTACCTAACAGCCAAGCTTTGAAAATGCCCTATTGATCCCTACGAAGATTGAAGCTATTTCATTAGTGAGCATCCACTGTTGTTAACGATTCTGTTTATTGCTTTACATTGTTTATTCTGTTATTATGTTAGAATTGGATTGTTTTTATAAAATTGTGGACCAGATTCGTGGTCAGACAATATAATGGTCAAGTTAGGCCAATGTGTGCCTTGGATCCAGTAGTTAGAGAAGTGTTATGTGCTTTGCTCGGGGTTAGTGCGTGACTGATCAGCAGCCTAACCTTGGTTTTTAAAATGAAAATATAATATCCAATTTTAAATCATAATCCATTGTTAACTTGATATCATAACCATATTCACCTGATGATCATTATTCTCAGTTTTATCATTGTGACTTGCTGAGCTAGTTAGCTCATTTGTGCGATGTTGTTTATGTTCTTTTCCAGTTAAGAAGGAACCGGTTGGTACCGAGGATCCCCAGTCCAGCGCGAGAGCTAGGGGTTCTGGTTGATCGAGTTGAGCTAGTAGGCTTCTTTTGGAATAATTTAAGTTTGTAAAAGTTTGTAATAATGTTTAATACTTAGTTCTGAGTTGGAATAGTTGGGATTCGAACATTTCTAATATAATTAACTGTGTTTGGCTTGTGTGCATACTTTAACCTGTTACGGTTCGTGGTAATTGGTAAGTAGGGTCACTGCATATTATTCTTATTATCTCTATTATTGTTATAAGCAAGTTATAAATAAGCTGTGTGTATGTGTGGACCCCAAACTTCTGACTCGGGTTTGGAGGGCGCCACAATACGGGTCGGGTATGAACCGGACCCTTGATTATTAGGTCATAGTGACTGAGTACCTTATATGTTGGTGGGGTCTATACAGTTGGGTATAGATCTGTGCTATATCCTGACTGATCAGCAGATTATAGTACATATGTTGGTTTTTGTGTCCAATCTCATTCATTTGGCACTCAACAGTTATGGCATTCATTGTTCTTTACAGAAACAGATGGTTCTTGAAGATAGATACGGGCATCAGATTGATGCTAGCTCCTAAATCACATAAACACTTGTCGAACGACAAGTTTCTGATGGTACAAGGAATAGTGAAGCTTCCAACATCTTTAAGCTTTGGAGGCAACTTCTGTTGCAGTACAGCACTGCATTCCTCCGTTAGAGCAACGGTCTCTAAGTCATTGAGCTTCACTTTCCGAGAGAGAATACCTTTCATAAACCTCGCATAGCTAGGCATCTGTTCAAGAGCTTCGGCAAAAGGTATGTTGATATGAAGTTTCTTGAACACCTCCAAAACTTCTCAAACTGCTTATCAAGCTTTTTCTTCTGCAGCCTCTTAGGAAAAGGAGGTGGAGGATAGATCTATTTCTCCCCTGTATTACCCTCAGGAGGAGTGTGTTCCACAGTAGTCTTCCTTGGTTCTACCTCTGCTTCCTTCTGCACTTCTTCTTCAGCCACAACTGTATTTTCTGAAACTTTAGATTGTTCAGGCTCTTCGTCTTCCTGAATTTGGGGGCTTGCGACCTTTCCAGAACTTAAGGTGATGGCGTTCACCTGTTCTTCAACTTCCCTCTTGCCTGGATTTGTTTATGTATCACTAGGAAGCGTTCAAGGTGGTCGATTCAATAAGGCATTAGCAATTTGCCCTATTTGGTTCTCCAGAGTCTTGATAGAAATAGCCTGGCTTTGGCATATAAGAGCCTGGTTTTTGCACATAAGCCGTAACTCCTCCAATTCATATTTTTCATTCGAAGATAGACATGCACCAAGAGTTTGTTGTTTTGGTGTAATTTGTTGCTGAAAACCAGGAGGGTTGAATAGCTTATTTCCAAACTGCGGGAACGGCTGTTGCAACGCATTCTGATTGTTGCTTCGGCTGAAGTTAGGATGATTCTAGTTGTCAGGATGACAAGTGTCTGGAACTGGTTGATGCGATCTCGGAAAGTTGCTCACAAACTGAGCTGTCACTAGATATAGCGCATTGTTCCGTCACATGCGGACCTGCACACAGCTCACAAACACTAATTATCTACTTAACACCATAGTTAGCCAAAGAATCGATCTTCATAGACAACGCCTTTAGTTGAGCAGTGATAGCCGTAGCTGTATCCACTTCAAGAACTCTTGCTACCTTGCCCTGTGGACATCTCTGGGTTGGATACTGATATTTATTAGCAGCCATCAGTTCAATTAGATCATAAGCTTCCTCATAGCTCTTTGCCCATAATGCTCCGCCTGATGCTACATCGAGTATGGCTCTGGATTGTTCTCCCAACCCATTGTAAAAATAATTGATGATCATCCAATCAGGCATTCCATGATGAGGACACTTCCTAAGCATCTCCTTGTAGCTCTCCCAAGCTTCACATAGCGATTCTCCCATTTGCTGCGCAAATTGAGTAATAGCATTCCTGAGTTTAGCTGTCTTCGCCATAGGGAAGAATTTAGTAAGAAACTTTTGAGCAAGTTCTTCCCAAGTAGTAATCGAACCAGCTGGTAGAGAGTGTAACCAGCTCTTAGCCTTGTGCCTCAGAGAGAATGGGAATAGTATCAGCTTCACAGCATCTTCAGAAACACCGTTGAACTTGAAGGTGTCGCATATCTCAATGAAATCCCTAATGTGCATATTGGGATCTTTCGTTGGAGAACCCCCAAACTGGATTGAATTCTGCACCCATTGAATTATGCCAGGCTTGATCTCAAAGGTATTAGCTGTGATAGCTGGCCTGACAATGCTAGATTGAATGTCATTGATCTTGGGTTGAGAAAAATCCATCAAGGATTACGTTCGTGCTGCTGGGTCTCCCATTGTAATGAGTACCTGAAACACAACAAGTATACCGTGAAAGTAAAAGAGTCCGAGTCTGTGAACTTTAACGACCACTGATGACAAGCACAAACACTAAACAATTAACACCGATCCCCGGTAGCGGCACCAAAAACTTGTTAGGGCAAAAACACGGGCTAATATTAACGCAAGTATATACGTTCGCAAGTAGTATAAGATATAAATCAGATTCGTTCCCACAGAGATTGGTTTGGGTTAAGTTCAATTTATGCACCTATGCAATAATGTATGGTTATCGCTCAATGCTAAGACAAATAACAAATTGGGTTTTTATTAAACTAAGAGATTATACTAAATAACATTAACTAAGAGAATTGAGGTTGAATTACTATATATGACAAACATGGAATTCTAACTTTATTAAATACTTCATTCAATAGCCTTATTATTCTTAACCTTAGCATGTAATGGTGATGACACTAATCAGATAACAGGAAACTAGTAAATGCCAACTTTTATTGTACGAATACCCTACTACCAAGCATCCACAAAAGAGATAGAAATTGAATAGACACCAATTATGATTAGTCCTTATATGTCGATAAGAATTGATAACATTACGATTTAATGCGCAAGTTATCTATCGTGATTACATAGGGCAAGTAAGATGGTTAAAATTACCTACGAATCATGCATAACAAATACATGAACCTATGCTAGCATGGCAAGTTCTAAACCTCTATATTCACTGTCGCTTCAATAGAGATTAACACGTTATCTTATATGTTAGCTACGCACATAAGACGAATAAGCACAACCAATACTAGGATATCAATCAATCACCACACACCAAGATACCGAAACAAATTAATTATTGAAATCCATTAGTAAATCTGCCCATAATTGAACTCATCGTCATCATGGGTTCGAATGAAAGCATGGTATAAAATAAGGTCTTAATAAACTGAATAATAATTAAAGTATGAATAAAAAAGGTCCAGGTTCAACAAGAATGAAAATGAGCATTTGTAATATCCGGGATATATCGTGTAATTATTTTTGCTAATAAATAATTATTATATGTGTTCAGTATCTATTCTGTGAATTATTCGTTAAGTGTTAAATGTGTTTGGATGTTTAAAAATATTATTAATTGAGTATTTTAATTTTTATATGTCCAAAATAAAATATAGATAATTGGCATATCTTCCTAATTATTTTTATGTTGATTTATGAATTTATAGGAATCATATGGATTTTATAAAATCTTTTTTCGGGTATTTAAAATCTATTTTATAAAAACGGGAACCAACCGACGTCAACCGTTTTTACGTTTTTATAACCCGAAACTCTTCCGAGAACTCCTTCTTAACTAATTGTAATATTCCGAGCATTTTCCATGTTTCGACTTTTTCGATCTGGTGTACGGTTTGTCCTGCGTGGGTCCCGACGCAACATCTTAGATACAATATTCATTTCGGTAAATCAATAAAACTCTTATTTTTGACAAACGGGAGCTTTTTATTAAACTATCACAATTATCACCTCGTAATACATGTAACCAGGCACTGAGACCAAGACCGCAGTACAAATTGTACTGATTTGGATAATTATCCCGAAAACCGATACCGTTTGGATCATTTTTTATAAATAAACGTACCATTTTATATCCGGAATGATCCAACGGGATACTAATTTTCTGTAAATATAAATAGTCATTTATCGTATTTTATTTCGTATCAAAATCATTTGTAGTCAGCTAAATATATAATTTTCTAGAGAAAAACCCTAAACTCATAAACTTTTCTAAGAATCAAACAGCAAAACGAAGGTGTTATTGATCTTTGTTTTCAAAGCTTGAGTAACCAAAATAAAGGATTTGAGGAGTACTATCAGATTCTGAGCTTCGTTTTACTACAGAAACTAAGGTTATTTTTCTATATTTTTATTTATTTTCGAATTATTTTTATTAAATATATGAATTTCTGTTCGGATGATTGTTAGTATGATTGGATGATTGTATGTTGTAGAGCTTGTTTTCCTGATGATTTTCATATGTCATACGTCTGATTTGGAGTCCAATAACATGCTCAAAAGTGGGTTTAATTCTCGAATTTTGAAATTAGGGTTTATGACCCGTATGAATATTTTCAATTGAAATTTGGGGCTTTTTGATTTAGGGGTTATTAAATGTTGATTTATAGTGGATTATGTTCCTTATGAAATTTGCAATCGATTGGTATATAGCTCGTTAACAGAGGATGTCTGAATCGAAGGGAGTTGTGTTTTGAAAATTTTCGAAGTTCGCCGGAAACCGGCGATGTTCTTGGCCAATTTCCGACCAAGTCTGGGGTTATCTGTCAATTTTGATTGCATGAATAAGTTCCTGGTGTTGTGTAGATTAAATCTGGAGGTGATGGTGGTGGGAGGATGCCGGAGGCGAGTTCTCCGGCCACCCCCGACTTTTTCCGGCGACTAGACTGCAAAATTGCAGTTTAGTCCCGGTACTTTTGAAGATGGTGAAGTTCAGTCCCTGAACTTTCCAGAGTTTTTAAAAATAGGATTCCTGTTTTAAAAATATTCAAAAATCATATTTCCTATTTATTTTTATTATAAAAATTCTTTTTTAATTTCTGAAAATTCCAAAATTTATTATTTTAATTCCAAAATTTGTTTTTAATTCAAAATAAATCTAAATTAATTAGTTAATTAATTTCAGTTAATTTTTAATTGATTAATTGGTCAATTAATTCGAAAATTAATTGATTAACTGATTTAATTAATTATTAATTGATTTTAATTATTTATTTAATTAGATTTAATTACTTAAAAATGATTTAAAAATTCTGAAAAATAGTTTCGAGCTTTAAAATATTATTTTAAATTGTTTTTAAGGCTCGATAATTATTATAAAATTGTTTCAAAGCCAGAATTGGCCAGCCGAACCCTGTTTATTACACCGAAATTGATCCAACGACCCGTTTTAATTCCGAAAAATGTTTTAAAAATTATTTTAAATACCCGAAAGCTTGTTTATGACCCAAGACTTCTTTATAAATGTTATATCATTGATTATGTGACGTGTTATGTGCTATATGTGACTTGTTGGTTAATTGTCGGTCTATATATTCGATGTTTACTTGTTTATTGCGTAATTTTCAATCCGTTAATCGGATTTGGGTGAAATGAGGGGAGATAGAAGTATGTTTCGAATAGAATCGTATAAATTGAATATTAATAGATGCTTATGATATGTGAGTAGAAGAGGCGAGGCAGAGAAAAGGAAAATAGGTAGTCGAGGAGTAAGACAGTGGTGATTGAAAGCGAGTGCAGTATAGTAAACTAGTACCAGGCAAGTGTTCTGAACTTTCTCGAGATATATTATAGTGGATTGATAGTACTGTTTTATATTATAAGTGCTTTGATGCACTGAACCCAAACCCTGATTCCAGTTATTGATCTTGAACCGTAAACCTTATTCTTTTTAAACCATTGATTGTTGTACATCCAGATACGAACCACAAATTTACGATACTACTCCACAAATACATACAAACTAAATATCAAACACTGAACCAGATTGCTTACACATTTAAACCATTGTATCTTATGCTTTGAAAGACCAAGTTTTTGAAACCCTGAAATATTGATTCTTTTGTTATCCAATTCTTTCATTACCTAACAGCCAAGCTTTGAAAATGCCCTATTGATCAGTGCGTGACTGATCAGCAGCCTTACCTTGGTTTTTAAAATGAAAATATAATATCAAATTATAAATCATAATCCATTGTTCACTTGATATCATAACCATATTCACCTGATCATCATTATTCTCAGTTTTGTCATTGTGACTTACTGAGCTAGTTAGCTCATTTGTGCGATATTATTTATGTTCTTTTCCAGTTAAGAAGGAACTGGTTGTTACCGAGGATCCCCAGTCCAGCGTGAGAGCTAGGGGTTCAGGTTGATCGAGTTGAGCTAGTAAGCTTCTTTTGGAATATTTTAAGTTTGTAAAAGTTTGTAATAATGTTTAATACTCAGTTCTGAGTTGGAATAGTTGGGATTCGAACGTTTGTAATATGAGTAAGTGTGTTTGGCTTGTGTACATACTTTAACCTGTTGCGGTCCGTGGTAGTTGGTAAGTAGGGTCACTGCATATTATTCTTATTATCTCTATTATTGTTATAAGCAGGTTATAAATAAGGTGTGTATGTGTGGACCCCATACTTCTGACCCGGGTTTGGAGGGCGCCACAGCATCCAAAGTTACAACTATTTTCAAAGAATCACAAGTAGAAAACAAGATCTTCTTTTTCGGAGTTGTTTTATGCTTCTACGTCTTCTCCTTGATCTCCCAATCTTCCCGGATGATGAAAACCCTTTTTTTTAAGTATATATAAGCTCCTAGTGGACATGTACCCTTAAAATTATCAAATTCCACTCAAAAAAAGCTTTTTCAGCGAAATCAGCCGCGCATCAGCATGCGGTCGCGTGCGGGTCTGACGCGGCTGCGTGTCGGCATGCGGTCGCGTGCACTTCTGACGCGGCCGCGTGGGCGGCTTCTGGAAAATTCTGATGAATCTTATTTTTGCCATAACTTAAGTTCTACTCGTCAGAATTAGGCGATTCAACTGCCCACGCGAAGCTAACGATATTCTCTACAACTCGACAATGGGATTGTTTCAAAATCTGATCACTTTTCTTCATATTTCCTTTAAAAGCTCCTTTCTTTATTTAACTGATACCTGAAATGCAATAACACAAAAACACATCAAAATACCAACAACTTGAGTCCAAAACACCAATTTAAGCTTGTAATAAAGCGTTCCAAGTGGATATAAAATCCACTTATCACACCCCAAACTTAAATCGATGCTTGTCCTCAAGCATAAACAGACTCAAAACTACAAAACAAACCTAATGCATGAATGCAACTACGTGAATGCAACTAAATGATAATGCAATTGATCCCTCAGAATAACCATAACCAAATGAATAAGCCAATGCCTCTAAGAATGCAATGACTTAAAACAGAGTTCGAATAAATCCCACAAACCAACTCACAAACCAGAAACGTGTGTGTGTGGAATGCTTAACAGATATCTCTCGATACTAGATCAATAACCATAACTTATCTATCATCGAAACAATCAAAAGTTTATAAACGGAATGGACAATAAACGCATTATGACTCACAACACCTCCTTTCTACTAGAGTTATACAAGGATTCACACTATTATTGAACACATAACAAAGATGCTTATTTGACCGTGTAATGAATGAGGCCCCAAAAGACTTATGCAATAATACCCATGTAGAGAGCGTTAGGTTAGCGGATCTCAGACTATAAAAGCCTTAGGTCACTAGGAACAAAGTCCTCTAGAACTTAATAACTCGAGTATTAAAGAGCTCACTCTTGATCAATTATGCATAAACACATACTTTTTTTCTCTTTTTTAATTTTTTTTTTCAAAAATTTCTAAATGAGTGCGTTTCGCTCCATCTCATTCAACCCTAGACTACTCATAAAAATATGAGCCGGCTACTAGCCATTTGACGCCTAGCCTTACACAACTAGCAATGAAATTCAAGTTTTTCTCCAGATAAAAAAATCAGTGTTTTTACGTCATTACGAGAACATCACAAATTCTAAATATAACCAAGTGATTAAATCTCAACAACAAACAAGTATGATCATGATCTAGATCAAAAGCAACCCTATAAGACTTTGTGAAAATATTTTTTTCTGGCATGCAAATCAATTCATTAGGACTTAAAACATCCCTCTATTCGTCATCACCACACTCAAATCAACATCAACTTATCAAATATCATAGTTCATCTTAAGGGATTATGCTAAATATGCATGCAAACGCAAATATACGAAATCATATAAAAACAAATAAATATGTCCTAAATGAACAATCATGCAAAAATATGAATGAACTACAACTAAACATGCAATATGAATCTATATGAATCTACATAGACACACACACTACTAATCCTTACATTATCACCCCCAAACTTAAAATTTTCAATGTCCTCATTGAAGGTAATAATAAGGATTTCAGGCATACCTAGTCATCGGAAATATCACCCTCCTCGGGTGGAGGATCAGGTGGCCAATCAACCTCAACACCACTGGCTCGAAAAATAGTGCCCAAAGCCTGTGTCAAATCTACAGAAAAATGACGGTGAATGTCATGCATGGCCTCCATACGCCTAATTACTCGCATGTACTGCTCATCACCAACATCAGTCCTATCAACTACCTGTTGCACATGAGAAGAACCCTCTGTAGGCACGGGAATATCCGTCCAGCCACTCTCTACATCATCAAAAATATATCACAACCCCTTCTCATGGGGTGCACCTAAGAATGAATAACTCAAGTGATCTGGCATTCGGTTAAGCTCAAGTGTGGGAGCTTCTTGAATAAATGGTTCAAAACGCACCTGAGAAATTTTCAGCTTTGCTAACCCAAGAGAATCGAATTGAAAAGTCAACTTCCTCATCCACGGAGGTGCATTCAAATCCTGCAATTGCTCTGCTCCTTCTTTATCTTTAATAATTGATTCCCCTATTAAGGATCTCTCTAAGGTATCTGACTTTGGCAATTGCTTAGGCTCTGAATTTACTACAGAGTCGACCCACTCTACTTTAAAGCACTCCTCTTTAGCTGTGGGTAACTTTATATCCTTGAACACATTAAAAGTGACCTTTTGATCATAAACCTTCATCGAAAGCTCTCATTTTTGTACATCGATCATAGTTCGGCCTGTAGCCAAGAATGGTCTTCCCAAGTTAATGGGAATCTTCTTATCTTCCTCAAAATCGAGAATCACAAAGTCAGCAGGGAAGATGAGTTTATCCACCTTAACCAAGACATCCTCCACTATAACTCGTGGATAAGCGATGGAACGGTCAGCTAGTTGCAATGACATGTATGTTGGTTTCGGATTAGGTAGACCAAGCTTCTTGAAGATAGATTAGGGCATCAGATTGATGCTAGCTCCTAAATCACATAAACACTTGTCGAACGACAAGTTTTTGATGGTGCAAGGAATAGTGAAGCTTCCAGGATCTTTAAGCTTCAGAGGCAACTTCTGTTGCAGCACAGCACTGCATTCCTTTGTTAGAGCAATGGTCTCTAAGTCCTTGAGCTTCACTTTCCGAGAGAGAATACCTTTCATAAACCTCGTATAGCTAGGCATCTGTTCAAGAGCTTCAGTAAAAGGTATGTTGATATGAAGTTTCTTGAATACCTCCAAAAACTTCTCGAACTGCTTATCCAGCTTTTTCTTCTACATCCTCTTAGAAAAAGGAGGTGGAAGATAGATCTGTTTCTCCCCTGTATAACCCTCAGGAGGAGTGTGTTCCACAGTAGTCTTCCTTAGTTCCACCTATGCTTCCTTCTGCACTTCTTCTTCAGCCACAACTGCATTTTCTGAAACTTGAGATTTTTCAGGCTCTTCGTCTTGCTAAATTTGGGGGCTTGCGACCTTTCCAGACCTTAAGGTGATGGCATTTACCTATTCTTCAACTTTCCTCTTTCCTGGATTTGTTTATGTATCATTAGGAAGCGTTCCTGGTGGTCGATTCAATAAGGCATTAGCAATTTGCCCTATTTGGTTCTCTAGAGTCTTGATAGAAACAGCCTGGCTTTGGCATATAGGAGCCTGGTTTTTGCATATAAGCCGCAACTCCTCCAATTCAGATTTTTCATTCGAAGATAGACATGCACCAAGAGTTTGTTTTTTTGGTGTAATTTGTTGCTGAAAACCAGGAGGGTTGAATAGCTTATTTCCAAACTGCTGGAACGGTTGTTGCATCGCATTCTGATTGTTGCTCTAGCTGAAGTTAGGATGATTCCAGTTGTCAGGATGATAAGTGTCTGGAACTGGTTGCTGCGATCTCTGAAAGTTGCTCACAAACTGAGCTGAGTCACTAGATATAGCGCATTGCTCCATCACATGCGAACCTGCACACAGCTCACAAACACTAATTATCTACTTAACACCATAGTTAGCCAGAGAATCGATCCTCATAGACAACGCCTTTAGTTGAGCAGTGATAGTTGTAGCTGTATCCACTTCAAGAACTCCTGCTACCTTGCCATGTGGACATCTCTGGGTTGGATACTGATATTCATTAGCAGCCATCAATTCAATTAGATCATAAGCTTCCTCATAGCTTTTTTCCCATAATGTTCCGCCTAATGCTGCATCGAGCATGGGTCTGGACTGTGCTCCCAACCCATTATAAAAACAATTGATGATCATCCAATCAGGCATTCCATGATGAGGACACTTCCTAAGCATCTCCTTGTAGCGCTCAGAAGCTTCACATAGCGATTCTCCCGTTTGCTGCGCAAATTGAGTAATAGCATTCTTGAGTGCAATTATCTTCTCCATAGGGAAGAATTTAGTAAGAAACTTTTGAGCAAGTTCTTCCTAAGTAGTAATCGAACCAGCTGGTAGAGAGTGTAACCAGCTCTTAGCCTTGTCCCTCAAAGAGAATGGGAACAGTCTCAGCTTCACAGCATCTTCAGAAACACCGTTGAACTTGAAGGTGTCGCATATCTCAATGAAATCCCTAATATGCATATTGGGATCTTCCGTTGGGGAACCCCAAAACTGGATTGAATTTTGCACCCATTGAATTATTCCAGGCTTGATCTCAAAGGTATTAGCTGTGATAGCTGGCCTGACAATGCTAGATTGAATGTCATTGATCTTGGGTTGAGAAAAATCTATCAAGGATTTCGTTCGTACTGCTGGGTCTCCCATTGTAATGAGTACCTGAAACACAACAAGTATACCGTGAAAGTAAAGAGTCCGAGTCTGTGAACTTTAACGACCACTGATGACAAGCACATAAACTAAACAATTAACACCGATCCCCGGTAGCGGCGCCAAAAACTTGTTAGGGCAAAAATATGCGCTAATATTAACGCAAGTATACGCGTTCGCAAGTAGTATAAGATATAAATCAGATTCGTTCCCACAGAGACTGGTTTAGGTTAAGTTCAATTTATGCACCTATGCAGCAATGTATGGTTATCGTTCAATGCTAAGACAAATAAAAAATTGGGTTTTTATTAAACTAAGAGATTATACTAAATAACATTAACTAAGAGAATTGAGGTTGAATTACTATATATGACAAACATGAGATTCTAACTTCATTAAATACTTCATTCAATAGCCTTATTGTTGTTAACCTTAGCATGTAATGGGGATGATACTAATCAGATAACACGAAACTAGTAAATGCCAACTTTCATCGTACGAATACCCTACTACCAAGCATCCACAAAAGAGATAGAAGTTGAATAGACACCAATTATGCTTAGTCTTTATATGTCTATAAGAATTGAAAACATAACAGTTTAATGCGCAAATTATCTATCGTGATTACATAGGGCATGTTAGATGGTTAAAATTACCTATGAATCATGCATAACAAATACATGAACCTATGCTAGCATGGCAAGTTCTAAACCTCTATATTCACTTTCGCTTCAATAGAGATTAACACGCTATCTTATATGTTAGCTACGCACATAAGACGAATAAGCACAACCAATACTAGGATATCAATCAATCACCACACACCAAGATATTGAAACAAATTAATTATTGAAATCCATAAGTAAATCCGCTAGAATCCCATGATAAAGATTAGCCCATAATTGAACTCATCGTTATCATGGGTTCCAATAAAAGCATGGTATAAAACAAGGTCTTAATAAACTGAATAATAATCAAAGTACGAATAAAAAAGGTATAGGTTCAACAAGAATGAAAATGAGCATCCAAAGTTACAACTATTTTCAAAGAATCACAAGTAGAAAACAAGATCTTCTTTTTCGGAGTTGTTTTGTGCTTCTAGGTCTTCTCCTTGATCTTCCAATCTTCCCGGATAATGAAAACCCTTTTTTAAGTATATATAAGCCCCTAGTGGACCTGTACCCTTAAAATTATCAAATTCCACTCAAAAAAGGCTTTTTCAGCGAAATCAGCCGCGCATCAGCATGCGGTCGCGTGCGGGTATGACGCGGCCGCGTGTTGGCATGCGGTCGCGTACACTTCTGACACGGCCGTGTGGGCGGCTTCTGGAAAATTCTGATGAATCTTATTTTGGCCATAACTTGAGTTCTACTCGTCAAAATTAGAACGTTTCAACTGCCCACGCGAAGCTAACGAGATTCTCTACAACTTGACAATGGCCTTGGCTTCCAAATCGGATCACTTTTCATCATATTTCCTTTAAAAGCTCCTTTCTTCATTTAACTGATACCTAAAATGCAATAACACAAAAACACATCAAAATACCAACAACTTGAGTCCAAAACACCAATTTAAGCTTGTATAAAGCGTTCCAAGTGGATATAAAATCTACTTATCAAGTTTGTAAGATAGTTTATTAGAATTGTTGTAATAAAGTTGGTATGTCGTTCTTGTTTTCAATTCTTAACCTTGAAAAGATCCTGAGTAGTAGTAGTAGTAAGGGGTAATTATATATTTACATTATAATTGTACAGATTCAGTAAAGTAGTTAGTGATCATAATGCCCCAAATCTATACCCCGGATTTGGAGGGTGTTATAACAAGGTAGCAATGATAGCACTTCAGCAGAGAACTAGAGATGAGTTCTTCAAGATGTCCTTAGCTAAGCGCCCCCTGAAAGTATGTTACAGCTCCAAGATAGGGCCGAAAAGTATATTAAGGTAGAGGAAAATATGAAGAAGATGGTGGTGAATAATGAACCCGCTGGTGGTAAGAAACGAAAGATTGATCTAGAATACAATGTTAAGGACAAATACCCTAGAACTGAGCAAAATGTTGATTTAACCCCGAAGAAGGGAGGACCTAGACAAAAGTTTACCGAATATGCTAAACTGAATGCTCCTAGAAGTCATATCTTAATGGAAATCGAGAGATATAGGGATGTTTGTTGGCCTAAGCCCTTGGAGCCTGATCCTGATAAGCTAGATAAGAGCAAATATTATAGATTCCACAAGGATGTTAGTCATGACACTGATGAATGACGATAACTGATGGATAAAATTGAATTTCTTATTCAGAAAGGAAGGCTAAGCAAGTATACTGGATATGGAGGAGATAGGAATAATAGTGGAAGAAGGAACTTTGATGATCGTAGAAATGATCAGGATGATCAGGGGCGAAACTCCCAACCCCGGGGACCGGTGATAAAAACAATCTTTGGAGGACCTCAGCCCCGAGGGCCAGTAATAAACATGATCTTTAGAGGACCAACTATTGCTGGATTGTCTAGGAACTCAAGGAAAGCTTATACCAGAGAAGTCATGCACATAATGGGAGAAGCTCTGAAAAGAGCCAGGGTCGGAGTAGCAATGGTGTTTAATGATTTCGACTTGGAAGGGGTCAAGTTTCCTCACGATGATCCCTTAGTCATAACACCCGTAATAAGGAACAGTCCGGTAAAAAAAGTCCTTGTAGACAATGGAGCGTCGGTAGACATCTTACTCTATGATACCTTCATAAGGATGGGTTACAATGATTCTCAATTAACCCCAACTGATATGTCGATATATGGTTTCGCTGGAGTCGAGTGCCCCGTAGAAGGGATAATTAAGTTGCCTTTGACTATGGGTCAGGAACCAAGGCAAGCAACATAGATATTGAACTTTATGGTGGTAAAGGCTTGTTCAACTTATAATGAAATCATGGGAAGAACGGGAATACATGCTTTGAAGGCAGTCCCCTCTTCTTACCATTCAGTGATGAAGTTTCCCACCCAGAATGGGATTGGGGAAGAAAGAGGAGATCAAATGACGGCATGAAGTTGTTATGTAGCCTCCCTTAGGGCTGATGGAGTTGGGGTCAGGTTTTGCCTATTGAGGACCTGGATATTCACAAGAATGATGAGAAAAGGGGAAAGCCGGCAGAAGACTTGATTACGATCCCTTTGGCTCCTGAGGATTCTGAGGAAGTAACTTTTATTAGAGCATCATTAGAAGAACCCCTTAGAGGGAAGCTAGTAAAGTTCTTTCAAGAGAATAGTAATGTGTTTGCGTGGTCAGCAGCAGATATATCTGGCATAGACCCAGAATTGATCACCCACAAGTTAAACGTGGATCCTAATCGAAAGATCGTGAAGCAGAAGAAAATGAGTTTTGCCCCTGAAAGGCAGGAAGTCATCAAGAAAGAAGTGGGGAAGCTCTTAGAGGCTGGTTTTATTGAAGAGATACAATTTCCTGAATGGTTAGCAAATCATGTAATGGTAAAGAAGGCAAATGGAAAATGGAGAATGTGTGTGGATTTCACTGATCTGAATGATGTATGCCCAAAGGATTGTTTTCCGCTCCCAAGGATAGACACTCTAATAGATGAAACTGCTAGCCACAAGATGCTAAGCTTTATGGATGGATTTAGTGGCTACAATCAGATCAAGATGCATAAGAATGACATCCTAAGGGTATCATTTATCACTGACTTTGGTGTTTTTTTATCTTGTTATGGCATTTGGTCTCAAGAATTCAGGAGCTACCTATCAAAGGTTGGTAAATAATATTTTTAAAGATCTTATTGGGAAAATGATGGAAGTATATGTAGATGACATGTTAGTCAAGAGTCTTGTGAAGGCTGATCACATAACCCGCTTGAGGGAAGCTTTTAAGGTCCTTAGATAACACAAAATGATGTTAAATCCTGCAAAATGTGCTTTCGGAGTAGGATCTGCAAATTTTTGGGATTGATGGTCTCCAAGAGGGGAATTAAAGTAAACCCTGATAAAATAAAGGCCATTTTGGACATGGAGCCTCTGCGGTCTACCAAGGATGTTCAAAAACTCACTAAATGGGTTGCTGCCTTAGGATGATTTATCTCCAAATATGGAGACAAGTGCTTACAATTCTTCAAAGCCTTGAAGAAAGTAAAAGTTTTTATATAGACCGAGGAAAGTCAAGAGGCATTCAAAGGATTAAAGAAATACATGGTTCAAGCCCCGTTGTTGGCCAAACCAGTCCTGAGTGAAACTTTGTACTTATATCCGGTCGTTTTAGAAAATGCCTTGAGCGCCGTGTTCGTTAAAGAGGAACTTAAATTCCAGAAACCTATATATTATGTCAATAAGATTCTGCACGGAGCTGAGTTGAATTATTCGACTATTGAAAAATTTGCTTTAGCACTGGTGATGGCCTCAAGGAAGTTGCGTCCTTACTTCCAAGCTCATAAGATTGAGGTACTAACGAATCAGCCTTTGAGAAACATCATTAAAAGTCCTAAAGCCAGTGGATGGTTGATAAAATGGGCCACTGATCTGGTAGAATTTGACATAAAGTATAAGCCTCGAATGGCGATAAAAGCCCAGGCCTTAGCTGACTTCGTGGTTGAATGTACCATCCCCAACCAAGAAGTAGGGGGGAAGGAAGATACTGAACCTCAGGGTATGGAGGATAATGAAGGAAGACAGAACAAGGACAAGGAATTCTGGGTTCTCTATTTTGATGGAGCATCAAAAATAACTTCGAGTGGAGCAGGGCTAGTTTTACAAAGCCCCGATGGATTCTTGATTGAATATAATATGAAGTTAGATTTTCCGACTACAAATAATGAAGTCGAGTATGAAGCTCTGATAGTTGGCCTTGACCTTGCAGTGACGTTGAGGGTCAAGAATTTGAAAGTTCGTGGAGATTCGAAACTTGTGGTATCCCAGGTCAAGGGAGAATTTGAAGCAAGGGATAAAAACATGATGCATTATGTACGCCTAGTGAGAGCTGTGATGACTCAATTTGATGAATGTCATATCCAGCACATTCCAAGAGAAGAAAATGCTAAAGCCGATGCATTATCCAAATTTTCCTCATCAAAAATAGAAGAAAGCTCTAGAAGTGTGTACTTTCGTGTTTTAAAAATGCGGAGCATAGAAGTCAATCTAGTTGCCCCCATAGGGCTAGAAAGGTCATAGATAGATCCCATTAAGGCTCATCTACAAACTGGATGGCTCCCTAGTGATGTTGTGGAAGCAAGAAAGTTGTCTGTATGAGCTCTAAGATATTCTTTGATTGATGGGATTCTTTATAAAAGGTCTTTCGTAGTTCCTTACTTAAGGTGTATCAGTCAGAATGAGGCTCGACTTGTTTTAGAGGAAGTACATGAGGGTATATGTGGCCAACACCTGGGGGCAGGGCCTTAGCCCACAAAATTACCCGCTTAGGCTTCTATGGCCAGAAATAATGGTTGACGCCAAAGAATATGTAAAGAGATGCGATCATTGTCAGAAGCACGCCCCTGTGGTAGGTAGCCTTCCAAGATGCTTACTTCCATAAACTCCCCAATCCTGTTTGCTATATGGGGAATGGATATCCTAGGGCCTTTTCCTATGGATACTGCTCAAAGGAAGTTCTTGATCGTAGCAATTGATTACTTTACTAAGTGGATCGAAGCCAAACCTTTGGCCAAGATTACAACTAAACAAGTTGCCCAATTCCTGTGGGAAAATATCATGAGCAGATATGGGATTCCCAGAATCTTGGTGACTGATAATGGAACACAGTTCAATAATGAAGAGTTCAAAAAGTATTGTGAAGAGAATGAAATCGAGCTACGGTTCACTTCTGTTGCACGCCCTCAAGCCAACGGACAGGAAGAGGTTGCAAATCGGGTTATTTTAGATGGACTGAAGAAGAAAAATGAGAATTCCAGGAGTAGTTGAGTGGATGAAATACTTCCAATACTTTGGGCCTACAGGATCACATGTAGGGTCACTACAGGAGCAACACCATTTATGTTAGCATACCGGGCAGAAGCAGTTATACCGGTAGAAATATCTCATTCATCCCCAAGGATCCAAGCATACAATGCAGAAGACAATGAGGAAGGCAAAAGGTTAGCCTTGGATTTGATTCATGAAGTACGGGATGAAGCACATGAAAAGATTGTAGAATATCAAAAGAAAGCTTTTTTCTACTACAACCTAGGAGTAAAAAAGAGATTCTTCAAGCAAAGAGATCTGGTCTTAAGGAAGGTGGAAGCCTCTGGAGTAGGGCAGAAAGGAAAGCTTTCCCCAAATTGGGAAGGGCGGTATAAGGTTAAGAGCATTCAAGGAAGAGGATCTTACGAATTAGAGACTATGGATGGAGAAGAAGTTCATAGGACTTGGCATGCCCAAAATCTAAAGATTTATTACATCTAATCCGTACTTACTTGATAAAGTAGTAACGAGGTTCAAAATCACCTTAAAGCTTTGCTTGCTTAGGATTTTATATCTTATATTTATAGGATTTGCATTTCAGTTGGTGACTGTCAGAGGCAAACACATCTAATGTAAGGTTTTGGAAAACCGAGCTATATTTCAGAATAAAGGTTATTCTAAGCTTTGAAAAAATAGATTACGTTCTTGAGATAAAGTCATTTTACACTTTAGAAGACCAAGTTACGATAAAAACATTGCCTACTTAGCAAAGTTGTGCTTTGATAGACAAATAACAAATAAAAGAGAAATTCATAATTTCTTCTCTCTTAGAACTGTGTGGTTCAGGTTGCTAATCTATCTCCTTAAAAGTATAAATTTTAAAAGTACTTAAAAATTTAAAGGGAATGCTATAAATAAGCAAGTAAATAAGGAGAGGAAAATGACATAAATAAACCCTGAAGGGTAATAAGTTCAAAGTACAATAAGTCAATACAAGAAGCCACGATGGGCTAACAAGAACAGGAAACTAATCTAAATACTTAAACAAATTATCATCGTTCCCCCCATCAGTAGTAGTAGGAGGAGAGGGAACGGGGTCATCTTCCATACGAGTAGCATCTCGGGGAGGAGAAGTTATGGCCTCAACAGAAGTAGTAGGAATGGGGGAAGGTGGAAGATCCTCGAAAGGAGACCCTTGCCCAGGAATATGAGGCACTGGGTACGCCGCAAGAGTCACCTCTGGGACATTTTTCCTCTCCCACAATCTGCTCCCAGCAGGTGGAAAAAGTAGAAGGGAAGTTAGTATCATACTCAGCATTCAAGACTTTCTGAAAGTCCTACGGTTCCTTATAGTCTGCTATCACCTCAGCTCGGCCCCTCTGAACATCAAACTCCAGCCTGTGAACTTTCTCCTTCTCCTTAGCTAACTCTCTCTCCGCCTCCCGGAAACGCGTGAAATTGGCCTCTAAAGCCTTGAGGTACCTATCTCTATCCCTCTCGGTGATAGTCAGGATGGCTCTCACCTCTCTCAGGTTATGTAAACCCCCAAATCCAGGGTCAAGAATCTGGGTCGTCACGCAATCCTTCAATCATGTATAACCTGTATTAACTCAATAATCCAATAATTCCATATCACAGACCCCCAATCTCACACACTCACAAGTTATAGCCTTAGAAATGACGTACAACAAGTATCATTTGTTATTAAAACTTAAATGTACTTTAAAGGATCTCAAACAATTATTCCTAACCTCTACATGAACTTACAATAATTACGACTGATATCTTATACTATCTGATACTCTGGCTCACCTGAGACAAAGCTGTCAAGGATTCTTCCCATGACTGCAAGTGACTAAGTCCCACACTGGCATACTGGTTATCTGTTATGTTGTGACATTTTAAATAAAGCAAGAGTGAGCAATAATGCTCAGCCATAATAATCGACAATATGAAAAGACTGTTAAGGGAAATTATATTAATCCGTATAAGGATATATACTTATTCAAGTAGTTTTCTTGGTGATATACACCTTATTTCAAAATAATGTTTTTGATTGACTTATCAGTCTGTAAATACCTTAATGGTAAACCCAGCGCATAGGCTTGGGTTACGGTATTGCATCTCAATTCCAATTGGAAGAATAGGACATTCACTGGAGCCACCGCATACAATGATCAGTCGTAATATGGAAAATAGTAACCTTTTCTACTAGTAGGAGGATGACTTCCAAACTCCTTATTATCACCTTGGCCGCATACGGGCTATGTGTCCCATTTTGGGTATACACATACTTCGCAGGTCCTTAGGTACACATAGTACTGTCTCCCACGGTACTGGCAGTCTCCCCAATATACGAAGTACTAGATCTCTACCCCTCCTTTGTTCTTTAAGAAATCCTATCATATCCCAAGAACTCGTACTCCTCGAGTTCCCAAAGCGTTTAGCTTATTGATAGGCACAACTCATGTTTCTAGTATATATATGTACTTCCAAGAATTTTCGAAGGAAGTACTAAGATAATGTGAGTTGATCGTTGTCAACATATAAATAAATGAGGGGGAGTTTCTTTTGTAACTATATTCAAAATATGTAAAATACATCGAGATAATATTTTTTACGATCCAAAATAAGTAGAGTGATTTTCTGAAACTCGAAAAATATTTAAAATCAAGTCTTACTATTTTTAAATCATATTACATCATTTAATAAATATTTAATTATTAAATAATTATTATTAAATAATTAAACCTCGAATGATTTTATTTTAAAGAAACATTCGAAATAATATTCCACAACTATATTACGTTTAAATAATTAAAGTAATCTTTAATAATATATTTAATCAAATTTGAAGTAAATAATTATGGGAGAATAATTCTCCTATTTAAATGAATATCTGAAATATTATTCGTTATTCGAGTAGTTAAATGTAGCTGAGGGAATACGATCTTTAAAAATCATTTTAAATAATTTTGAGGTATATAATACTTCGCAAGTGGACACCGAGTCCCTTGGAATAAAATAAATGCGGACTTTTAGTCGTCCAAAACGTCTCTGGAATGCTTCCGGGTTTTTAAATAAATTATATCGACCGACACTCGGTCTATAATATATAATACCACGCTACTTGTTAGCGTAAATATTCTCAAATATAACAACTCTGAAATACTTCCGGGCTTTTAAAAACTTACACCGACCAATCCTCGGTCTAAATATATCGTTTCAAATCTGGTACTTTTATTATACCAAAATCATCATATCTTATGATTCAATATATAACAATTTCTAAATCACCGTAAAACATTTATCATGTATATATTGCAATATTTAAAGGCAATCACAACACAACAGTTCTTAAAAGATAGGGTTTGAAAACTGCCTGGAGTTCAAGCTACGTTTCCCGACTTCCTCTCGTTCCGGGTTTTATAATCAACAAATATCATAATCTTAATCACCATTACTACTCTCATCACCAACTTATATTCTAATAAGTTCAATACTTCATAATTTTCAATATTCGACCGACTCGAAATAAGTATCAATCCTTGGTCGAAACGAACGGTCAAAGTAGTCTTCTAGAGTAGACTTTACCGAATGTTACTATTATGCGACTCGCACTCTATCATTTTTAGTAAATCGTAAAATTAATATTTTAATACGAAACTACCTCGAGGAGCTTCTTGAGTGCTTATAATATTTATCATAAAAGTTTCATTTTGATAAAATGAATTTAATTAGGTGAAGAGCATTTCAAAAGTTCGGTCAACTACGGAGTTTTACTATTCATACCACTTCTACTAAAACGTTAATTTCTATCAAACCGTTACCTCAATTGACACACCGTTTTCTCATGCGCGATCTACCAAAAATTGAGAACACATTCTTTAAAAATGGTTTTCTGGGCAGAGGGCTAAAATCCCGAAGTGGCAGTTTCTAACAGGGGTTGTTTTTTATGTTCTTACTCCGCATGACCTCGGCTCCGACATTTTTATAAAATCTAAAAATTAACATCTTTAGCGTAAAATATAAAGAGGTCTTCCTCACTGTATAATTAAGTTACTTACCAAGTTTCATAATTTTAAAAAATGTTTAAGGACTTCAATTATACCCTCAAAGTCAGCACTAGGTAGCAGTTTGGTTTTCTCGACTACGTTCACTAAAACGAGCTTTTCTCCTAATCCATAAATCGTGTCGGCACGATCTTTATATGGTTGAAAACTAGAAAAAAGGAAATTTACATCCATGTCCAGTGGTGTGTAAAATATTAAATTGACATTTCGTATTTCTTGCTTAAAACAGTCCTAAATGTAAACGGACATTACGACGGCTATACGCGTAACGATTCCCGGTTTTAACTACGTTAATTTTATTGACAACGACTCAAACACCAATTACTTTATATTTCTTGAAATCTCAGTCCCTAAAATATATTAACTCATCACAAACATCAATCCATAACAATCAACCATCCAAAACCAACTTTTTATAATCCAAACTTAATGAACCAACATGTACTTAAACATAACTCAAACTTAATATTATAACTCAAGTAAATTAAAGGGTCAATGAAGTTTAACCTTTTTTGAAGCTTATTAATACTTAATAAAGTCCTAAGATCCTTGATGAAGCCTTGGTCTAGCTTTAGGAGCCTTAAACTTCCATGAAAAATCAAGAAAACAAGTTAGTGTTTTCGGAGTTACTTTTCACCTTCAACTTCAAACATTTTTTTAAAATTGAAAACTTAGGTATGGGCTTGAAATTTTGTGTATGATTTACCCGTGATATGAAAGGGGTTCGGTAAAAATTTGGTGATTGTTTAATGGGTAGAATGTGAGTTTTGAATTTTTCTTTCCTCCTTGTTCTTGAAAATCAGCATTGTTCTTGGAGAGAGAGAGAGAGAGAGAGAGAGAGAGAGAAGAAAAAGTTGATTTGTTTGGATTCCTTTGGAAGTATTGGATGATATTTTTGATATTTATTATGTATGTAAAAGGTGTGTTCAACAAGATGCTTCTTATTCAAGCCTAGGTATTAGCTTGCACACCACACTTGACTAGGTATTTTAATTATAAATCATGAATTCTAATTTTAAGAAATATTATCTTTTACTTAATTTTTAATTTAATTATCTAGCTTGAATAATTTATTGCTTATTAATTTGGATGGGATTTTCATGGCCTTGGTTCAGTTATTTATTCACTTACATATTCGCTTGGTCATTTATTCATTTTCGTAATAAATCTTCGTAAGTGATTCTCGGGGTAAATCCTTTCTTATAAATCTTTTATGCTTTGGAACCTTGTACTTGGATTTTAATTCGTAGAATTCTGAATTCTTAATCGTAATATGATTCCCGTATTCCTCGATAGTCCGTAAGATAAGCTCGTTTTACAAAGTTCATTTTCTCCTAAAATGAATGGCTTTTACATACATTCATTTGGTACGTATAGTCATAATGTCAACTCGAAATTTTAAATTAGAAACTCGTATATGGGATGGTCGCAAAAGTTTTTATTAAACCGCAAGGTTACTATTCCTAAAGGTCTTTTATAGATGTCAAAATTTGAATTCTTACATTTTTCCCCCCTTAAAAGGATTCCGTCCCGAAATCAGTTTAGAAATAGGTGGGGATACGCTTCTCACATGACAACCTCGAGTTCTCATATTGACTTTGCAGTATTTGATCTCTTCATAAAATTTTCACTCGTCCGTCAAATATATTTCTGAGTACTCATTCTTGTAGACCTATGAACTCTACACATTGCTCCGCATACACTAAGTTTAACTGCAAGTTATTAGCTCGTTTTCAATCATATGTTTGGCGTTGCCGATTAAATTTCCTAACCTCGATTCGTGGTACTCGTTATAAATTTGGTGACCATTCGACGATGGTTCTAATTTTTAAGCCAACTTTCTTAGTCCTTTAAAAATTTCAACTGATCCAATAAATCTTGGGTTCAACATTTCTTTCTCTTTAGAATCTCATCACTCCCTCCCCGGGAGGCCCTTTCAACAATATTTGGTCCGTTACTTCGTACTTTCTGTCTTTATAGTTCTGGTCTGTATATCTTTATTGTTCATCCTGGGCTGCCACTAGCCGGGTTTTGATAAGTTCTAGGGATTTCTTTGGTCTGTTGATTCAACTATGGTCCAAGTATCCTCCACTTACAAACTTATTCCCAACCTAAGGGAGAACGAATCTTTCTTCTGTACAACGCTTTGTAGACGTTCCAATGCCCGTTATTATCGGTAATTCGATTAACATCATTTTGTCAATTCATTTTCCTTGAAAATCTATAATATGGACAATTAGCGCATCTCCTAGTATTTGGAATGGTCCTTCAACTTATTCGTTTCCCCCTCCATCACTCTTACTAGTGCTAGAGTTTCGTTCCTTAACGTTTCGGTGCATCATCTTTATCGATTATTTTATTTAAGAAATTCTTGTTGCATTTTTACACGCTCGTCTTCTGTTACATGCTTAGCGCCAGATTTAACATTTCTTCCTGTAGTAATGTAAGACACATCGTGGTCCTGTGTCCATCTTGAAGGAAGTGTCATTTCATACTCAATTGATTGATACGGTTTAGAATCATGGAACGCTCAGCTTCCGCTATCGGTTAGACTTCTTTAATCATTTTCCGTTTAATATTTATAGTACTACGATACCTTCCAGGTTGTATTCGTTATTCTCGTTAGCACCTTAAACGTATTCGCGTTTATTGGGAACTGCTACCAGTGGCCTTTAAAAGGGTGTGTACGATTTTCTTTGCCTTCTGTCAGCTCTACCAATGACATCCTTCATTCTTCCATGTTGTCCTTCGTGAGGGATATTGATGTCTATTTTCCATATGCTTGCGTGGTAAGTATATCTATATGAATTTTCTTTCAACGATAGGCGATTCTCCTAACCGTTCCAAAAAACCGCTAGACGTATCTTCAATGGTCTGGATAGTCCTTCCATTCTACTTTTCAATTTGAGAACTCTAAGTCGTGCCTCTGTTCGTCCTTTTTCACAAAATATCTTGGGAAATAATCTAGTTTTGAAATTAATTCTTGGGTCCTTGCGTGGCGCAAATATCACGGGGTCTCTCTATCACCAATTATCTCTTCCGCGTTTATAACAATTTTATAGAGCGAAGATCTATCGTTTACATAATAAAATAAGCGGCCTTATTTAACCTATCGCTCAAAATCCTAAAATAGCACGACAGCTTACTTGGTTCTTTATACTCTTCCTTCAAAATTTATTATAATAAACTCTTACTCCCATTTGGGTCATTTACAATCCGCAATCGCCAAAATTTTAATCATCGCCTTTCTATTTTCATTTTCAACCATGTCGAGTACTTGCTTACCTACTCAATGACATCCTTTTTCATATTTGATCATGAATAACATCCTTTTAAGTTTCTAGGCATCATTAAGTCTTCTGGTTACGTAATAAAGGGTTCTATTCACCTTGTCTCAACTTCAAAATTCATTCATGTGATCCTTCTCATCAGTTGTCCTGAAATTTATCATCCTCAATATTTTTTTTCCTACTTAAAGTGTCGGCCATCACATTGGACTTTTCTTGATGATAATAGATTTCTCAATCATAGCCCTTGATCAATTTGACTATAGCCTCTATCTCGTGTCCAGTGTAAGAGAGAAAAAAAAATTCCAAAATTTCCTCATAAGTAAACTCTTTGTCCCCTTCCGAGCGAACCTTATCACGATTATTCTATATTATTATTAGAACACCTTATGTAACGGTCCTTAAGCCGCATAGACATATCATTATACTTCACACAAAATCCTCTTCTTATCGTCGAGTATTGCTAACACGGGGTTGTAACTAATCTTACCTTCACTTTTTGAAAATCCTATACCTCAAATTCATATATGCTTGGTATTACTCGAATTCATTAGTACCTATCGATAATATTCCATAGAGGCATATCTCACTAATCACGTTGGTATCTCTATTATCGTTCTTCTATAACCATGTTAAAGATCCTTATGATAATAACTAAACATGGTATTTCCTTGTTAAAAAACCTTACTCATCACGATGCTCTGTTTGCATCATCTTAGCACTGAGTCTTCACTCTCATAATACAACAGTTGGTTCTCAACTATACTTCTCTTTGTTCAGAAGACAATCATCCTTGGAAAAATGATTTCCACGATATCGATGTAATTTAGACAATCTTAACAAGATTTCAAAATCTAATATCTGAAGAAATAATGAGCTCTGAATAAAAGAGTCGCAACATTCAAAAGATTTATAACTTGGAAGGAATAATACAACAAAGATTATCCTTCCATGTCCTTAGAATTTTATATTATGATATTATAGAGAATATCCCTTGAAAGCAATAATTGTTGAATAATAATATCATGCGAATTGTACTTGTAGGATTTCCCCATTGAAAGAATACTTTTCTTTTCAAATAATAAAAGAAATTTCGATTAACATCCTCAATCAAAGGTTAACCACTGAGGTTTCAAAGAGATAGTATTTTGAAAGAAGGAATTTTATTCAATGATTAACAAATAAGGAAGTATATTTTTCTTCAATCACTTTATGATTTTAATTGGATCTTCGTTATATAAACGAAAAAATAAAATATTTCATGAACAAAATATTTCATAAAACTGAATATGAATTCTCGTTTGAGTGGGCGACCTAGTTAGGTCTCAATTAAATCATTCTTTGAAAATTTCATTAATAATTAAATTTTGCATATATAATGCACTATGGAATAATAAAAATTTGTTTGGAAGTGGAACTTAGAAAAATAATAACTAGTCCATATCAAGCAATATTATCAACCGACTAAGAAAATGGTCAGCTCAATTGGTTTGGCCCATAGTAACTAGCTAGGACGATTAGCTAGGCTTCCGTCGTATTAATTAAAATTTCGACTAGTTAGGACAATTAACTAGTCATTCATGAGAACATATGCAACTAGACATATTTCAGTTTGTTTGTAAAAAATCTCATCATCGTAACCACTGAAGAAATTTGTGGCTACCCGGATGACGATTTTGAAATAAAGAGTTTTTAAATTTGGGCCGAGAAAGACAATTATAACTCTAAATTGAGTGGTTTTGGCATTGGAACGATCGATAGCCTCTTATCAAATATTTCTTGCCGATAAAATGGTACACTCGGAGGTACTCTCGTTCACATACTTTATCAGATTCTCAAATCAAATTGAATTCGGAATATCAATATCAAATTGATATCCTTACTATGATTTCAAAGTTCAATGTACAATTTCCTCCCGAATAGAAGAAAAGGATTCCTGAGGAATCCATGGATATTAGATCATCCATGTTTTTAAAAATTTGTTAAATATTAACAATCTTGACTGAGAAGAGTAAGTATGAAAGAAGAATCAAATGAAGATACACATTATGTGTAATATCTGGGATATACCGTGTAATTATTTTGCTAATAAATAATTATTATATGTGTTCAGTATCTATTCTGTGAATTATTTGTTAAGTGTTAAATGTGTTTGGATGTTTAAAAATAATATTAATTGAGTATTTTAATTTTTATATGTCCAAAATAAAATATAGATAATTTTCATATCTTCCTAATTATTTTTATGTTGATTTATGATTTTACAGGAATTATATGGATTTTATAAAATCTTTTTCCGAGTATTTAAAAACTATTTTATACAATCGGGAACCACCGACGTCACCCGTTTTTATGTTTTTATAACCCGAAACTCTTCCGAGAACTCCTTCCTAACCTAATTGCAATATTCCGAGTAATTTCCATGTTTCGACTTTTTCGATCCCGCGAACGCTTTGTCCTGCGCAGGTCCCGGCGCAACATTTTCGATACATTATTTGTTTCGGTAAATCGATAAAACTCGTATTTTCGATAAACGGGATCTTTTTATTAGACTATCCCAATTATCACCTCGTAGTACGTGTGACCAGGCACTGAGACCAAGACCGCAGTACAAATTGTACTGATTTGGATAATTATCCCGAAAACTGGTACCGTTTGGATCAGTTTTTATAAATAAACGTACCATTTTATATCCGGGATGATCCAACGGGATACTAGTTTTCCGTAATTATAAATAGCCTTTACCGTATTTTATTCCGTATCAAAATCATTTGCAGTCAGCTAAATATATAATTTTCCAGAGAAAAACCCTAAATTCATAAAACCTTCTAAGAATCAAACTATAATTTCAAGGTGTTATTGAAATCGGTTGGGAAAGTTGGAGTAACCAAATCGAAGGTCTCGAGGAGTACTTTCAGATTCTGTGAACCATATACCTGCAGAAATCAAGGTTTATTTTCTATATTTTTTATTATTTTCGAATTATTTTTATTAAAATTATGAATTTTTGTTCGGATGATTGTTTGAATGATTTGATGATTGCATGTTGTAGAGCTTGTTTTCCTGATGATTTCCATATGTCATATGTCTGATTTGGAGTTCAATAACATGTTCAAAATTGAGTTTAATTTTCGAATTTTGAAATTAGTGTTTATAACCCGTATGAATGTTTTCAATTGAAATTTGGGGCTTTTTGATTTAGGGGTTATTAGATGTTGATTTATAGTGGGTTGTGTTCCTTATGAAATTTGCAATCGATTGGTATATAGCTCGTTAACAGAGGATTAGTGAATCGAAGGGAGTTGTGTTTTTAAATTTTCGATATTTCGCCGGAAACCGACAAAGTTCTTGGCCATTTTCCGACCAGGACAGGGGTTATTGTTATGTTTTGATTGCATAAACAGATTCCTGATGTTGTGTAGAGTATATCTGGAGGTGATGGTGGTGGGAGGATGTCGGAGGCGAGTTCTCCGGCGAACCCCGACTATTTTCCGGCGAGGGCTGGAAAAATTGCAGTTTAGTACCTTAACTTTTGAAGATGGTGAAGTTCAGTCCCTGAACTTTCCAGAGTTTGCAAATTTAGGATTCCTGTTTTAAAAATATTCAAAAATTATATTTCCTATTTATTTTTATTATGAAAATTCGTTTTTAATTTCTGAAAATTCCAAAAATTATTATTTTAATTCTAAAAATTATTTTTAATTCAAAAATAAATCTGAATTAATTAGTTAATTAATTTTAGTTAATAATTAATTGATAATTGGTCAATTAATTTGAAATTAATTGATTAATTGATTTAATTAATTATTAATTGATTTTAATTAATTATTTAATTAGATTTAATTATTTAAAAATGATTTAAAAATTCCAAAAAATAGTTTCGGGCTTTAAAATATTATTATAAATTGTTTTCAAGGCTCGATAAATATTATAAAAATGTTTTGAAGCCAGATTTGGCCAACCGAACCCTGTTTATTACTCCAAAACTGATCTAACGACCCATTTTAATTCCGAAAAATGTTTTAAAAATCATTTTAAATACCCGAAAGCTTGTTTATGACTCGAGACCTCTTTATAAATGATATATCATTGATTATCTGACGTGTTATGTGTTATATGTAACTTGTTGGTTGACTGTCGGTCTATATATTCGATGTTTACTTGTTTATTGCGTAACTTTCAATCCGTTAATCGGATTTGGGTAAAACGAAGGGTAGATAGAAGTATATATCGAATAGAATCGTATGAGTTGAATATTGATAGATGCTTATGTTATGTGAGCAGAAGAGGCAAGGCGTAGGAAAGGGAAATAGATAGTCGAGGAGTAGTCGGTTGTGATTAAAAGTTATAGAAGTATAGCAAACTAGTACCAGACAAGTATTCTGAACTTTTTCGAGATATATTATAGTGAATTGATAGTCTTGTTTTATACTGCAAGTGTTTTGAAGCACTGAACCCTAAACCCTAATTCCAGTTAATACTCTTGAGCCGTAAACCTTATTCTTTCAAAGCCATTGATTGTTGTACACCCAGATACAAACCACAGATATACGATACTACTCCACAAAAATATACAAACTAAATACCCAACACTGAACCGAATTACTTATATACTCGAACCATTGTACCTTATGATTTGAAAGACCAATTCCTGGTAACCCTGAAACATTGATTCCTTTTTTATCCAATTCTTTCATTACCTAACAGCCAAGTTTTGAAAATGCCATTTTGATCCTTATAAAGATTGGAACCATTTCATTATTGAATGTCCAATGTTGTTAATGATTCTATTTATTACTTATTATTGTTTATCCTGTTATTATGTTAGAATTGGATTGTTTTTATAAAATTGTGGACCAGATTCGTGGTAAGACCATATAATGGTCAAGTTAGGCCAATGTGTGCCTTGGATCCAGTAGTTAGAGCAGTGATGTGTGCTTTGCTCGGGGTTAGTGCGTGACTGATCACCAGCCTAACCTTGGTTTTTAAAATGAAAATATAATATCCAATTCTAAATCATAATCAATTGTTCACTTGATATCATAACCATTTTCACCTGATGATCATTATTCTAAGTTTTGTCATTGTGACTTGCTGAGCTGGTTAGCTCATTTGTGCGATATTGTTTATGTTCTTTTCCAGTTAAGAAGGAACCAATTGGTACCGAGGGTCCCCAGTCCAGCGCGAGAGCTAGGGGTTCAGGTTGATTGAGTTAAGCTAGTAGGCTTCTTTTGGGATAATTTGAGTTTGTAAAAGTTTGTAATAATGTTTAATACTCAGTTCTGAGTTTGAATAGTTGGGATTTGAACGGTTTGTAATATAAGTGTGTGTTTGGCTTGTGTGCATACTTTAACCTGTTGCGGTCCGTGGTAGTTGGTAAGTAGGGTCACTGCATATCATTATTATCATTTTTATTGTTAAAAGCAGGTTATAAATGAGAGGTGTGTGTGTGGACCCCAAACTTCTGACCCGGATTTGGAGGGCGCCACATTATGAATATTCTTTGATGAATTGAGGAAAATTTATTAAAATTCCTTGGATAATTGAAATAAAGTATAAATAGCTCTAAGCCGAACAAAAAGATCATAATCTATGAATGAAAGTTCATGGATTAACTAAAAGAATTGAACAAGTGCTGATGCAGAGAAAGATTATTCAAGATGGTCACATCAGAAGTTTAAAGTAGGGAACTAAAAGGATTTCCTGATATGACTTATCAAGGCAATACGAATGATCAATGGTTTGGAGGGAGTAGAGTGCAGTGAGTAGATGTCAAAATATTTCACTGATTATCCTAACTGTTAGATATATTTGATAATGTCATGGCTAATATAATTTATGTTTAGATTTCAGATCTTACTTAACAGGACAAATCAGTACTTAATCGTTGATCAGTACTTATACTGGAAGTCAGGACTTAAGGATATCAGTACTTATATTATCAGGAGATAATCATCAGAAGTTAGATATCAGAAATTAAGTGCTGAAGGACGATCAGATAAGGACATCAGCTGATTAAAGGAAAGAAGATCAAGATAAACATAAGAAGAGATATGCATGAAGAAGGAGTTCCGTGAAGAATGGAATACTTGGAAGAAAAGATATCTGATTGATATATTTTAGGAAGCAGAATTATATTCCATATCAATTAGCGATTATCTTGTAACTGTGTAGTATATAAACACAGTCATAGGGTTTACACTAAAAGTGTTATCATATTCGAGAAGATTATTCATTGTAACCCTAGCAGCTCTCGTGATATTTGTTCATCACTGAGAGGTAACAGTTCCATACTGTAACAGAGTTTATTGTTTCAATAAAGTTTGTTTTCTGTTACTTAAGATATTAAAGTTCGATTTGATTGTATTATACACTGTATTCACCCCCTCTACAGTGTGTGTGACCTAACACTAACCCTCGTTATTATCCGTCTGAGGATGATACCACCTCTTCATTTTTGTAATTTCTTGTTTCAGCTAGTGTTTCTTTCAACATCATTTTAAAATCGCAACTTCCTCTTGATCTATGACAAAGCACATCAGCATCAGGTACCACTTCATAAGGGAACATGTGGATGAAGGTACAGTGGAATTGCACTTTGTTCCAACAGATCAACAACTAGCAGATATCTTCACAAAACCACTGTGTGAAGCCACTTTTACAAGATTGGTAAATGAACTTGGAATGGTTTCAGGTTCTTTTTCTAAATCTGTCTAGTTTTGTTCTGTTTCATTAGACTTTATGATCAGTATTTACAGAATGTAATCTCTTTGTGTATTCTGTGATTAATTGAAATATGCGTTCAAGTACTGATTGTTGTCTGATATATGTTTCTAAACTCTGATAAGTGATATGTCTGTTTAAGTAACTATTCAATCCTATGAGGATAACTGTGCTAGATACTGACCTAGTAGTCTTCAATAAACAGATGATCCCATGTAAGAAGTAATTATCTCTGTGGAAATCTTATGACACAAGCAAATTCCGACAATTGAGCTTAGTTGAGTTTACTTTATTTATCTTATTACTAAGTCTCAAATTAAAATAATGCTACTCATCTGTTAAGTTCTGATACTAGTAAATCTGCTGAATGTACTAAGTGCTAATAAACCTCAATTATCAAAAGAAAAAGCAAAAAGATCAAAGAATAAAATCAGGTACTCCTTTGAGATCTAGAGTAAACATGTGGAAGGGACGACCCAAGTGCATTGCTGGTATTAAGTAAATATGCATTAGAAAAGCAAAATATTTTCTTGGTGACTTTTCACACTCTATGATTACTGGAGAAATCCTCTGATAATAGCATAAATTCTGATAAGCAGTCTGACTCACTAATACTGAGAAGCCACTGTAAAATAGAATTTAAAAAGATGCATAAAATTAGCACAAAACAGTTGAGGTGGACTCAAGCATGAACTCATTCATCAGTAGGTTTCAGGATAATGACAGCTCTTTAGCAAAATTTTAGTTATGCCTTATTTCTAAGATGTACTGAAGTGAATCAGACTTTACTCCTTGTCTGTAATTTAGCTTAATGCACACACTAATCACTCCATCTGAATGATGAAAATTACTGTGGTGGTCTATGTTGTTTTAGATAAACAGTCATTGTGTCATTTTGCACTAACTCTGAGGACAAGTTCTGGTTGCATATTCTGACGATTAAGTTCTGAAGAGTATACCTCAGAACTTGTATGAGGATTTACTCAGATAGGCATTCCTTTTTCGAGTTAAGAAATTATGTTCTAATGACTGTTAAGTTCTGATATAAGTCTAAGTTCTGATATTACAGTCTAATTCTTTACTTGGCTTATCTGTGGATAAAATTTAATAACAGTCTTGGTTCAAACTAGAATATGTTGAAGTGGAAGATTAATAGTCACTATGGTTAGGGTTAATGGTATTCGTACTTGAACAGTCCACTTTTACTTGTTTCTTGTGCGCATTCAACCATTTTTTCTCCTTCCAATGAATGTTATTCTTTTTCCAAGTCTGGGGAGACGAGGTAGAATTAATTCTACCTGTCAGCATTAAATACTTTTACGTCTCCTGGCATTCTCTTGTCTATATAAGCAGCCACTTCACATCAGCCTTCCCATCAAATTCTTTCTCACAAACTTACCTTCATACTTTTTCTTTCAAAAATGCAATGGTCAGATATAACATGTTTTTGAACTACCAAAACTTCAATGTGGAGCTAAGCTGTGCCGACTGGCAGCAGGAATGGCACATCACGGCCATTCCTGAGGAGATATGGGACTCTGTCCTACAGGAGGTACTGACCCACCTCCTGTTCTTCTATATGGATTACCATCGCCATCTGGAGCGATTGGAGGAGGAAAGGCTGGAAGCTCTCCATCAGCAAGAGCGAATCATCCGACTCGCCATTCTGTTTGTCGAGAGTAGGAAGAAGAAATGATTTAATCTCGTCTTCTTCCTGTTTTTCTTCATCATCAGCTTTGTCAGGCTTCTTAGCTAGGACTAAGGCTGTTGATGTTAGGTTTAGCAGCTTAGGGAAATCTTGTATAAATTCTGATGTAATCTCAATTTCATGAATGTATTCACTTGATATATTAATGAAATCTGTTTTTTGTTTCAAGATTTTGTCTCTAAGATATTTTGTAATGCATTGATAAATCCTGATTGATATTCTGATGACCATATAAATTCTGTTTAAATTTAAGTTCTGACTTTCCTTTATCAGTACTTATTCATATGATTTATCTTGGTCATTTTCACTTGACTTATTTTCAGAATATTAATGTTGCAGTGAAAAATAATTCCATAAGTGGGAACGGCTTCAATTTTGAATTAAAACTGTTTCACCTTAATTAATGGCATATCTGGGTAAGTGGAACGGTTTTTTCCTTGAAAACAGGCGAGTGGGTAAGTAATAATTACTGTTTTCTCGAGCCCAGTAACTATCCGTTATTACTGCATGTCGGACAGGTGTCCAACGATAACATTTTTTTTCAGAGTATAAGTACGACAGAGAGAGGATTTCTTTAATCTTTTATTTTCTTCATATTTTTTTTCTCTCTACTTGCTTTTACTCTCACTTTCTCTCTTCTTCTCACGTTGGTTTTTCATACAGACATTTTATCAAACACCTAACAGGCACTTTTTCATCTAAATTTTTCACATGGCACCTAAGGATTTAATCATTGATGGAGCTAAGTTTGTTCCAAACAACTATGTTTCAATTCTTGATCATGCTGAAGCTCCATCTGAATTGCATTTTGTGCAAGATCTTCTTGCACACAGTGAGATTGGGTATGCATTAACCCAGCCTTCAGTCTTTTCGAGCCAACAAGTTCTGACATTTTGGCAGACTGGGCACTTTGATGATGGTGGTAAACATGGCACTCCCAGTATTGTTTTCGAAGTGGGTGATTCATCTTATGCAGTTACTCCTGGTACAATACGCAGGGCTCTACATCTCCCAGAAGAGTGTACTTTTTCAATTCCAGAGGAATCAGCTCTTTAGGAGTTAATGGCTAATTTGGGATATGAAAAGAGTTTGGCAAAACTTGGGCAGTTGAAACGGGCTCATATCAGAAGAGAATGGAGCTTCTTCTTCGACTGCATCACCAAAGCTTTTAGGAACAAATGTTCGAATTTTGATGTTATCCCAATTCTGAGTCAGCACATCGGGTATGTTGTTATCAATCAAACTCATTTCGATTTTGCAACTGGTATAATTGGTTTTATTGGGGATAGGATGACAAAGGATAGGAATGTTGTCTATTTTGCTAGATTCTGTCAACTTATTTATACTTTTTATACTGATGAACCTCAATTAGTCAGTTCCTCAACCCCACCTTTTAAAGTTGCAAAACGCTACTTTAATGACTTGGTAAATGCTGACACTAAGAAATCAGTGGTTAGACCATTACAGATTCCTCAGTCTGTAAAACAGATCCTAGTAAATGCTGATCCTGATACTTATAGATCTGTTTACTCTGATGTCCAACCAACAACAAACACCCAAAAACCATCATCCTCAGCACCTACCACTCATTCTACTCAACCTACCCTTAGGACATATCTCAAATCCTGTCTCTCCACTTCACAGAGTGTTCAACCCTCATCCTCAGCACCTACTGTGAAGCCTTCATCCTCCAAGCCAAAGAGGACAAAGACTGTTCCTCAAACACCTCAAAAGAGAAGGAGGATTGCCTTGAGAGATGAATCTGATACTGAGGAACAGGTTCCTTCTTCAGAACCTGTTGTAAGTGAAGCTGAGAAAGAGACTTCTCAGAGGGATTCTGGAATTGGGGGAGCTAGGCTTCTCAAGAGGCTTAGAAGAATGACAGTTCCTGACACTCCAAAGGAATACAAATCAACAAAGAGATACAAGAAACAGAGGGCACACAGGCCAGTTTCAGATGATGAAGAGGAAGTAGCTAAGGAAGGGGATCAGGAATCTCTGATCTCACAAGACAAGGAATTTGCTCTAGTCACTTCTTCTCCATCAACTCCATCTCAGGAAGCTGTTTCTGAAAAGGCTAACACACCATCTGTGTCTCCTGTTGATCCAAGCACAAGTGCTGATATTGATGTTCAAAACTTGGTTGAGCCTGAAGTAATTCTCTTAGAAGCTCCACCAGCAACTAATCCTTCAACAACACATGTTACTGATGCTGTTCAAACTCTAGAGTTATCAACAACACCTTCTCTGCATCATGATGCTGATGATCAGACTTTAGGTGAGCATCAGGATTTGGCTGTTGATCAGAACTTAGAACCAGATCAGCAATTAGAGGATGCTGAAACCTCCATTGCTACTCACACTATTGTCTTATCAGAAGATACTGATTCTTTAAGTTCTGATGCTGCAAATACTGGAGATACTGGTGATGCTGCTCCAACTGCAGATGCTGATGCAGCAGGTCCTTCAGGACATGCTCCTCAACAGACTATTCTAAAGTTTGAACTGGTTAAGAAGTTTGTTACCGGAGAAGCGCCAGTACCTTGGAGTGAAACTCCTTCAGGACAGGAGTGGACTAAGGAATGGAACTCAGTTTCATGTGTTCCAACTGAAAAGCATCTTGCTGAGCACTTGACTAAAGCTGATGAAATGTTAAATTCTGATGATTTCAAAACCCAGCTTAGAGTCACTGCATTGAGTACTAAACATCTACAAGGTCTTCACTCAACTACTCATGCAGAGCTACACAAGATTCAGGAAGAATTTATCAAACAGGAACTAGTTTGGAAAATTGATAAGAAAAAGTTTTTCCAACCTACCTTTGACAGGATTGCTTATATTGAGAAGACTCAAGATCATCAACAAGCTCAGATTGATGATATTCTGAAAAATCAAGCTTCTCAGCAATCACAACTGACTGAAATCCAATCCTCAGTGAAATTGCTTATCTCTCTTCTACTACCTGCTGATGCCAAAAAGGGGGAGAAAGTAATTAAGTCCAAATGCAAGACTGACAAGACACTGACAGGGAAGGATGATGAAAAAGATGATCAAGGAAACCCTGGAATGGGTAGAGGTCATAGTCAAGGTAGAAGATTCACATCAAGAAAAGCTGAAATCACAAGTCACAGGACAAGTTTTGATACTGGGAAAAGAATAAGTTCTGCTGCTGGTAAAAGGATAAGTTCTGATGAACTTTTAGATCTTGATGAGGAAATGTCAAGACAGTTATTTCTTCAGGAAAATCCAGGAATGGACTTGGAAAGTTTAATGGAAGAAGAAGCCAGACTTAAATCAGAGAAAGTCACATCTAAATCTGAAGCTTCTGGTAAAAAGCCACTTCCAAAACTCAAAGGCATTGTGATCAAAGAAAGGACATATACTGAAGCAACATTTGCTAGATCACAACCGCAGATAGATCCAAGATCCAAGGGTAAAGAAAAGGTTGGTGAACCTATCAAGGTTTATGTGCCTCCAGAGGATGAAGAAATTACTGATGAAAAGGATAATCTTGCTCTGACTTCAAGAAAAATTCTTAAAACAACCTCTGACATGGCTCAAGTTGTTCAGAGTCAAGAAATTGTAAGTTCTGATATTCAGAAGAAGCAAGTAACCTCTGACATAGCTCAAGTTAACTTGATATCAGAAGATAGACCAAAGACACTCCTACCAGGATTCACTAAAGCAAAACAGACTCAACCTTTGAAGACTACTGCAAGTGGTTTTGAAGCTAGAGTAGTTACTGGAAAGGAAGCAAGAGATAAAACTGGATTGGGAAGTGCTGATGAAAGAAGAATACATAACACTACCAATGATCCAACTTCCTTGAGTGAACCAGGTATTGGAGCAACTCCTGAGAGATTGAATCAACTGGAATCTGTACAGATGGTTTACCATACCTACTTGAAAGAATACATCTTGTTGTATTTCATGACAGATGGTAGGGTTTATCATATAAGACAAAATGCCATTCCATTGAAGTATTTTGAAGAATTGGAGCATGTACTATTCTTACTTCAAGTGGATGACAGAATAATAGGAACTGCTGCAAACTATTTGAAAGAACAGATTCAGAGACAGAAAAGGCTTTATTCTGTTAAATCTGATAGCACATACGTTCCAAAGTACAGAGATCACAATGGTGATATAGTTGAAATGAAGTCCAACACTGCTAAGTTTATAACTACCTTTCTGGGGTACAGGGCTGTTGAATTCAATCTTGAGTCTGATAAAGCTTATTTGATCAGACTGGATCAGGAAATAAGAAAAGCAAAGATCAATGATCTCAGAGCTGCAATCTTTCAAATTGGTGAAGATACTGCAGAGCTTAAAGATGTCAAAAGGAGAATGATTGATGAACTCAGATATGCTGAGAAAAGTTTGTTGAAGAACTATCTCAGAACAACTCCTGACATCAGAGAGATCAGATGATGAAGCCAAGTCGAAGATCTACAACTGCTTAAATTCTGATATTTGTACAGACTGAAGTTGTTATCAGAAGTTGAATATTGGTAAAGCTTTAAGGACTGTAAGTTGTAGTTATCTAGTCTAATTCTCATGCATTTGTACTTAATGTTTTTTACATCATCAAATATCTGTTAAACTTGTATATTATGCTAATTTACAAGTTGGGGGAGATTGTTAGATATATTTGATAATGTCATGGCTAATATAATTTATGTTTAGATTTCAGATCTTACTTAACAGGACAAATCAGTACTTAACCGTTGATCAGTACTTATACTGGAAGTCGGGACTTAAGGATATCAGTACTTATATTATCAGGAGATAATCATCAGAAGTTAGATATCAGAACTTAAGTGCTGAAGGACGATCAGATTAGAACAGTAGCTGATTAAAGGAAAGAAGATCAAGATAAACATAAGAAGAGATATGCATGAAGAAGGAGTTCCGTGAAGAATGGAATACTTGGAAGAAAAGATATCTGATTGATATATTTTAGGAAGCAGAATTATATTCCATATCAATTAGCGATTATCTTGTAACTGTGTAGTATATAAACACAGACATAGGGTTTACACTAAAAGTGTTATCATATTCGAGAAGATTATTCATTGTAACCCTAGCAGCTCTCGTGATATTTGTTCATCACTGAGAGGTAACAGTTCCATACTGTAACAGAGTTTATTGTTTCAATAAAGTTTGTTTTCTGTTACTTAAGATATTAAAGTTCGATTTGATTGTATTATACACTGTATTCACCCCCTCTACAGTGTGTGTGACCTAACACTAACCCTCGTTATTATCCGTCTGAGGATGATACCACCTCTTCGTCTTTGTAATGTCTTGTTTCAGCTAGTGTTTCTTTCAACATCATTTTAAAATCGCGACTTCCTCTCGCTCCGGGTTTTCCACGATACTTTTTCGACTTCCTCTCGTTTTGGGTTTTCTAATCAACAAATATCACAATCTTAATCACCATTCCTACTCTCATCACCAACTTATATTCTAATAAGTTCAATACTTCATAATTTTCAATATTCGACCGACTCAAAATAAGTATCAATCCTTGGTCGAAATGAACGGTCAAAGTAGTCTTCTAGAGTTGACTTTACCGAATCTTACTATTACGCGACTCGCATTCTATCATTTTTAATAAATCGTAAAATTAATATTTTAATACAAAACCACCTCGAAGAGCTTCTTGAGTGCTTTTAATATTTATCATAAAAGTTTCATTTTGATAAAATGAATTTAATTAGGTGAAAAGCATTTCAAAAGTTCGGCCAACTACGAAGTTTTACTATTCATACCGATTCCACTAAAATATTGATTTCTCTCAAACCGTTAACTTAAATGACGTACCGTTTTCGCGTGCGCGATCTAGAAAAAATTTAGAACACGTTATTTGAAAATGGTTTTCTGGGAAGAGGGCTAAAATCCCGAAGTGGCAGTTTCTAACAGGGGGTTATTTTTTATATTCGTACTCGCGCGACCTCGGTTCCGACATTTTTATAAAATCGAAAAATTAACATATTTAGCTGAAATTTTAAATAGATCTTCCTTACTGTATACTTAAGTTACTTACCAAGTTTCATGATTTTAAACAATGTTTAAGGGTCTCAATTATACCCTCAAAGTCAGCACTAGGTAGCAGTTTGGTTTTCTCGACTACGTTCACTAAAACGAGCTTTTCTCCTAATCCGTAAATCTTCTCGGCACGATCTTTATATGGTTGAAAACTAGAAAATAAGAAATTTACATCCATGTCCCGTGGTGTGTAAAATATTAGATTTATAGTTTGTATTTCTTGCTTAAAACAGTCCTAAATATAAACGGACATTACGACGGCTATACGCGTAACGATTCCCGATTTTAACTACGTTAATTTCATTGATGACGATTCAAACACCAATTCCTTCATATTTCTTGAAATCTCAGTCCCTAAACTATATGAACTCATCACCAACATCAATCCATAACAATCAATCATTCAAAACCAACTTTTTATAATCCAAACTTAATGAACCAACATGTACTTAAACATAACTCACACTTAATCTTATAACTCAAGTAAATTAAAGGGTGGATGAAGTTTATACCTTTATTGAAGCTTATTAATACTTAATAAAGTCCTATAATCCTTGATGAAGCCTTGGTCTAGCTTTAGGAACCTTAATTTTCTTGAAAAATCAAGAAAATAAGTTAGTGATTTTCGGAGTTACTATTCACCATCAACTTCAAATATTTTTATAAAATTGCAAATTTTATGGATGGGCTTGAAATTTGGTGCGTGACTTATCCATGATATGAAAGAGTCTTGGTAAAAAATTGGTGATTTTTGAATGGGTAGAATGTGAGTTTTGAATTTTTCTTTCCTTTTTGTTCTTGAAAATCAGCATTGTTCTTGAAGAGAGAGAGAGAGAGAGTTGATTGGTTTGGCTTCACTTGTAAGTATTGGATGATATTTGTGATATGTATTGTGTCTGTATATGGTGTGTTGAACAAGATTCTTCTTATTCAAACCTAGCTATTAGCTTGCACACCACACATGACTAGGCATTTTAATTATAAAACATGAATTCTTATTTTAAGAAATTTTATCTTTTACTTAATTTTTAATTTAATTATCTAGCTTAGATAATTTATTGCTAATTAATTTGGATGGGATTTTCATAGCCTTGGTTTATTTATTTATTCGCTTGGTCGTTTATTCGTTTTCGTAATAAATTTTCGTAAGCACTTTTCGGGATAAATCATTTCTTATAAATCATTTATGCTTTGAAACCTTGTACTTGGATTTTAATTCGTAGAATTTTATATTCTATATCCTAGGCGTGGTTATGAGTGATGTCTCATAGGCGGGGGTAACCCACGCCTAGGAATTATTGATACCCACGCCTAGGAACTATTGAAGGATGAAAATCCAACCACGTCTAGGGAGCATAAATCCTAGACGGGGTTACCAAGTTGTCTCCTAGGCGGGGTAACCCACGCCTAGGAATTATTGAAGGATGAAAATCCAACCATGTCTAAGGAGCATAAATCCAAGGCGTGGTTACCAAGTTGTCTCCTAGGAGGGGGTAACCCACGCCTAGGAATTATTGAAGAATGAAGATCCAACCACGTCTAGGGAGCATAAATCCTAGCCGTGGTTACCAAGTTGTCTCCTAGGCGGGGGTAACCCACACCTAGGAATTATTGAAAGATGAAAATCCAACCACGTCTAGGGATCATAAATCCTAGGCGTGAATACCAAGTTGTCTCCTAGGCGGGGGTGACTCACGTCTAGGATGAATGAAGGCAAGAGATCCAACAACGCCCAGGACACATAAATCCTAGGCGTTGTTCACAAAGTGTCTCCTAGGAGGGGGTGACCCACGCCTAGGATGTATCACACCATGCAGCTCATTTTTTGATTATTTTATTAATCAGAAAATGGGCAAAAATGAGAAAAATGGCTAAAAAATCCCAGAAAATAAGGAAAAATAGAGAAAAAAATCCCAAAAAAAATCAGAAAATTAGGAAATAATTTCTAAAAATTATTTTCGAGCAAAATATTTTTGAAAAATTGAGGAAAATACGTGTGAATACTGGAATATTCCTGAGAAATCAAGGATAAAACATGAAAAATACCAGAAGGTACCAAAAAACTCTTGAAAAAATAGAGAAGCTCGTAGGGATGAATTCCAAAGGAGGCATCGTTGTAAATGTGTAGGTTGCTCCACACTTTACGATTAAAACGATATCCAGAAAAGACATAAACTTTAAACTTATGCGAAATCTTTACTGAATTTCATAAAAAATGGGGGGGTGATATGGGCCTGAAATAAGCCTAGAAATGTAATTAATGTTGAATTAATTAAACCTGATACGGTCCAATAACAAAGCCCAACTAATGAGACCCGAAGTCTTAACTATTTATTAATTTCGTAATTAATAAATAGGTTGAAATAACAGCTCATAAAGTATATCCCATAAAGGATAGAATTTTTCATTGAGTAGCCTTTTCCTACTTATTAGGATTCCAAAGTCTACTCTAAAACAGAGACTTATTCATCAAGTCTTCTAACTCTAATTCAATTCAAGAACCTCCAATATCTATATAAAGGGTCTCACCCCTCTATTTAGAACTATGTTTTTGGCTTGATTCTCTAAATTCACATAGATACGTAGGCATTTTGTGAAAGCAGATTTAAGTTACGAAATAGAAGTGCAACCATTATAGATCTTGAGCTCTCGAACCCTAGCAATAAACATCTCAATAATTTTAACCTAGTTTTTACCCATAACAATTATATAACTTAATTTTATGATTTTTATAAAAATTGAATATTTGTTTTTTTATTATAAAAAAGGAAAATTGTCTCTCGTAAACAATTGGGAGGGATTGGGTTGAGTATAATTATATGAAAATTATAATTGGATGCATTATGGTACTCTATAACTTACAAGGAGTAAGAGGACAAAACAATAAAATTAGAAGGATAATCATAAAAAATGGTTTGGGGTGTGCAAAAATTGGATGTGATATATGTATAGGAATTCCCAATGTCGTCATTCACACCCTTTACAATGACAAAGCAAATAAACAGAACCAAGTTCCTTGATAAATTCAGCAAAAAAATTATGCTTATGTAAATGTAATTTCACTATCAAATTGTTGCAAAAAACAATCTAAACTGCTACGGGGAGTTTGTAATGTACAAACCTAACTCTAACATCGACTGCTTAGCAATCCAAATAAAAAAAAAATCTTGTAGTCGAAAATACTAGACTTTCGTACTGCGCCGCTCCAACATAAGCACCTTTTTGTTCAAGTCATTAAATTATATGTTTTGCTATTACTCTCGATTTCATAACTCAGTTTCCCGCCCTTCCGTGTGGGTGGCTGGAGGAGCCCCATGAGATGGCAATACCGTTTGATTTTGTTGATCAGTGGCCTGCAAATTGTTGTAACGATCAGCTGATGCATTCCGTCGTCTCTTCCACCTCAAAAACTCGACAATAACAGAACTTCCACTCATTGCAACCCCCAGTCCTGCAAACGTTGCTAGAAGAATTGATAGAACTGGTTGTACATGAACCTACACTCAAAAGAAGTCAAAAAATGACATTATTTACAAATACGCTTCCCTCATTTACATAAAAGTTATAAAACATGGAACTGAAACTAGTGTGCTCCGGTCTTTGTCAATATAAAAACAAATTAAAACAAAAAAGACTAAACCAAATTTATTATTATAACACCTTTTAGTCGTAAAGCTTTTAGAATGTCATTCTTTGAGTTTCAAAATGATATTGTACCTATTTGACTTTAATTCCATCACTCTACTTAATACATTACTTCAGTTGATTTGGACCCAAGTCATTTTAGTGTTCCAATTAAAAACTTGATAGGTTATTTACTTGTGATAAGAGAAAATCTTACCACGCTAAAGAAAAAATGTGCAAAGATAACCACAAATGCGAATTGAATGGATGCATAAAGCCAAACGAATCTTCTTTTCACTGCACAAAGAAACAGGTTCTAAATTTAGCATAGGAGCACAAATTAATAATTCTAATCAAGCATTTAAATTATACTTTAACAAGAGTATAAGTATCTGTTAACCAGCTAGTTCACTTCCCAGTGTAGTATGTTAGGTATTTTTATGTAATTATGTAGACTGTAAACTTACCTCTGATAACTTGATATAACTATCTTAGTACTTCAACATTCACTAAAAGATGTAGAATAATATTGAGGATAGCAAGTGTATGTATGTTTAGATACCAACTTCTATGATCAGAGAATAAAAATGGCTTACCCATGGTTGAAGAGGTCATGGATGAAAGGAAACCAAGTACACATGAAAATGGAAGTGAGAGAGCTATCGCACCAGTACCCATATTTGCAACCTGCATGTACATAAGATAATAAAAACCAGAAAAACTATTCGCATATATGGTAAACAGACTGTGACAGACCAAATCCTACCAGAAGTTGCTCAAGAAAACAAAAGTAGGCAAGCATGCTGACTATAACAAGAATTGGTAGCTCCTGCCAAACCCTGTAGACATCACTGCAAGGAAATAGATATAAGATTGGAAATATGCGCTGCCAAATAGCTAAAGATGTTATAACGATCCCACTACGCGTCGCAAAAATAGCTAATGATGTTACTAAAAATATATATCACCACAATTCTATTTAATGTCATGGGAACATGTATGCATGGTAAAAGTAGCAAGAAAAATACTCGCATTTATGGGTTGAGAGAAAGTAAATACAAGACATAATGTACATAGGAATGACTCACAAATGAAATAGATAATATAGGTAAGATTTGGAGTCAAAATTGATTTAAACTTGCCTGAATCCATTGACTTCCATTGCTGGAGCTCTATTTGCTCCAGTAATTCGATTTTGAACACTTTGAATTCTTAGAAGGGTAACAGGTAGATTTTGAACCTCATGCTTACACACTTCACAAGTTTTGTTCCCTTTGATGCTAAACCATTTTACAGCACATTCTTGATGAGCTAAAGCAAGTTCACCTTTACATTTGCATTCCATCTTGAGAGTTTCACCACCTTCACATAATTCAACCATACATATTCTGCAAACGGCCTCTTCTTCTGGTATATCCTCGGCATCAACTTCAGTACTTTCTGAACAATATAAAGTAAAGAAGTGAGATTATTGCATAAAACATATACTGGTACACTCTAGTAACATGTTTAGACAACAACATTGACAGAATATCCAAAATATGGATTCTCATCTAACTGTCATCTAAACAGAAATTTGTATATTTTTTGCATGGCTTAATTACAACTTGAACCTTGAAGTATAAAAATGTGTACACATAAACCCTTAAAGATAAAAGTTGTACACATCAACTCTCCTTATGTATCGAATGTGTATATCTTGACACGTTAGTTGTATCGAATTTGGTACACGTTAGTTGTTGACTTGTATCTATAAAGGTCCCGAATACTCTTATTCTTATCGATGTGGGATGTTACACTTTGATGAGGATCAAGGAATGAATATGTTAATTTGGATTTGGTTATGCGTACTTTTGGTGATGTTCAATTGGAGAGGATGCAAACATGGGTTATGCAGCTTACTTGGACAACAAGAAATAAAGGAGCGATGCATGAAGTTGGACGAGTAGCTGATTATTATATAATTATTAATTCGAATTTTGCTTGCAAGTTTTTATAGACTTAGACAATAACCCAAACCCAATAGGATTCCGAGAAAAATTCAATATCAGCTTGAATCAGCCAATATTTGAATCCTTCTAGGAAACAAATTTAAAAACCAGATCCGAATAGAAAAAACACAAAAACCAAATCCAAATAGGAAAATAAAATCCTAAGTGCTTAAAACAAGAAAAACCCTGAAAAACCCTTTCAAGTGAAAGGTAAAAACTTGCAAGCAAAATTCGAATTAATAATTATATAATAATCAGCTACTTGTCCAACTTCATGCATCGCTCCTTTATTCCTTGTTGTCCAAGTAAGCTGCATAACCCATGTTTGCATCCTCTCCAATTGAACATCACCAAAAGTACGCATAACCAAATCCAAATTAACATATTCATTCTTTGATCCTCATCACACTTACTCCAACAAACACTCCTAAATCGTCAAATGCTAGGTATTGTTTGGAGGTTATCTCAAGAAATAAATTAGATAGATGCATACCATGTCATATAGCAAAGGTTGCAGCACCTTCGAAGCAAGGGAGAGATTAAATCAAATTCTATAACTTGTGAACTAATAAAACATGAAACAGGATAATAAAGACAATAAATATACCATCATCTCCAGTGGCATCTGTATCCATTATCGTGTCATTTCCATCTCTCAATCGAGGAGTTGAGGGAATCACACGTATAAAAGAATCCATTCGCCTAATGGTTGGGCCTTGGTTTAAATCAGGAACTGACAGTGACCGAGATATGTGCTTCTGTGCTCCTTTGAACTATAAAAAGAATTGCCCAGAGGTTATAATGTTTGCATATGAATGTAAAATTAATGATTTATTCGTTGCGCATTTTAAATCTCAAATATACTGTCTGTGCTCCTACTGTGTAATGATGCACAATTGATGTGACTGAAAGACAAAAGTTAGCACTTCCCATGAATATTTGGTAATTAAATATGTGCATATGTAATGGAAGTTTAAAAAACACAAATAATTTTGATGCCACTTCAGTGTAATAGAAAAATAGCCATCTGATGCAATGCAAGTCATGCACAGCAGGTGAATTACCAGCACAACTTGAGGACCTTGCCAGTCAGTTAACAGTTCGACAATTGATTTTCCATATACTTTACATTAACTAGAACAATTATCCCCCCTCCCCCGAAAGAACAACAACAAACCATTTTAACTTGGGTATTTTTAAGGCACCATATGAGTTTACTAAGAATTTAAGAGTCTGAAAATCTTTTTCAAGAGAAACTAAACAAGAGTCAAGACCAATAGGTATAGAGGTAGTTTACTCTTTTATTCAACTGACATTTATATTACCATAAAGCCATAAACAAGTTATATCACCGAGTATGCTATGCTGAGAACTTACCTCTAAGTTTGGTGAGCTGTTCGAGTTTCCTCCGCGTATGATTTCTGAGTTTGAGCGTGATATATGAGTAATAGGCAGCGATGACGTTCTCTTCATTCGAGGAGTAAATATCTTTGTCAGTGACCATGATCTTGACATAGAAGGCTTCTCCTGTGGCCCTGCCGATAAAACATTGGTTGTTCTCTCGGCATCTGAACTTGAATTCTTATACTTGAAGCTCATCTTTGGCAGGAGTTGCTTCATAGACGATTTAGCTTTGAACGAGGAAGGACCAGGAGATGTATTTGCTCTAACATCGGTGGGGCTAGACGTCAGAAGGAAATTTACTTTTTTGGGAGTAGGAGTAGGAGTGGGCGGCATTTTCATTTGAACGAAGTCCTGAGGAGAGACCTCCAAGTTTCTTGATGGTATCTCTAAAGAAAGATTTGGCTTTCTCTGGTGCTTATTATGTAGTGTTTCTTGACCAAATTCAGATGACTCATCAATCTGATGGACAAGAACAAGAAACATACCACTGATCAGATGAAAACATGTCAAGTGAGCATTATTATACGCATATTTCTACAATTAATCAACATGTTGGCCCTACGGTTTATTTACTACAACCATTTGGAGTTGCTTTAAGTTCAACTTTATTCTTCAAATAAGTACCGATTTTTGTCAACACCTATCAGGTTGAAAGCTTAGCGGAAGTACTGATAACACAAACAATAGAATATCATATGCGAAAAAATTGGTAAATTGGTTGAATATTAAAAGTTCTGCACCGGAAGCTGACTGCTGATAAGCATCCTATAATCCTGCACCACCAGTTGTTCATTTTGAGATGCTATTTCTCTTGACAAGCCACATCTATATCTCCTATCTTTTGATCTTTAGTAATACCAAAGTGCTCAAATTTTTCATGAATATATCTCACCACAAACTCTTAATCAAGAATCTCACCACCCAAAGAAAAAGTAAAGGTATTTAAGGTTATACTCCATTCTTCTAGGATCATATTAATGCAATTGCCAATTGACACATAAATTCTTCAATCAGGGAAGGTCGACCGCGTAAATAAGGTACTTTGTGTGCATCTCAAATGAAAACTTGCAGTCACTTTCTCTATCAAAAGAAAAAAAAAATTGCATAAAGAAACTATTCCAGACATTGATAAAAGTCATAGATCACACTCACACATGCGTGTTATCTTAACTTTTACCAGCTGTATTATCACTCGAACAAAAATTTTGGACTTATAGTTTAGGTTTCTATACTCATAGGCCAAAGCAACAAAATGGCAAGATTTCATAAGAATCTAGTCCATAATGCCAACACAAGAAATATAGCCACTTTGGTTGCTTACCTCAAAGGTAATATCATTTTAAGGGACATGGTACTAATGAAACGAAAATAAAACTTAATCACAAATGAGACTGGTAGCAACTCAGAATCAAAGCACTAAATTGTTATTTAGGCAATTCGGAATCTGTAAAATTCTATATAAAGAGTTTATTGAACATAAAAATTAATGAAAAATGAGACTTCGGCTAATTATTTTAATTAGCAAGTTCTATGCTTATAACATATAAGCTTCAAGTTACATACACATAATCTAATTATACTAATTGCAAAAAAAAAAAAGATGAAGAAATAAACATACCTTATCAACTGGAATGACTAGTTCAAACAAAGACTTGTGATTTTCCATATTTAAAGTTTGTATCTTTATACTCTCATGCAATCACTATATATTCCACTCTTGAAATTTACTATGAGTTGCTTTTACAAGATGGGGGGTATTGGTTTTTCTTGAGATGGGAAATGGTTAAAGGATGGGAGAGAGTGAGAAATGAAGATTTGCATTAATAGCTAGCAAGAAAGGGAAGGAAGGAGGGAGAGAGAGAGAGAGAGAGAATGTGAAGTGGGGAAGAGCTCCCCTGCCACTCCAGTGTTTTATGGACAAGTAGTTGTAAATAATACAACTCCCACAACATCATAACTCTTTCCACTCCAAATGCATGGTGGGTCATCACTTCATATGTTACTACTATTACTCATTTAACTTTGTTTCCCTTTATATCAGAATTTCACATCATACAGACAAGGGAGATTATGTAGGTAAAATCCAAGTTGGTTTGTTATTGCTAGGGCCTAGTATTAGTTTATTAAATTTGTTTACTGGTTGGATAATGAAAGAACTCAATGCTTTCGGGGAGTTGGGTTGGGTTTGGGTTGAGATTACTTAATATGCAGCCACGAAATAAGTCAAGCCACTATCAACTTAAATTGGCGTCATTACCCGCATAGATACCAGGGTTTATGCTTTTATAATAACTCATTGTTGTACCATGTTTTATCACGTTTATTAGGTATTAGCAAATTAAAATATAAAAAATTGTATGGTTTAGAATTCAAAATTGATGTAAATTTAAAATTTATATTTAATCAACGCTTCATATTTTAGTTAACTATAAATATAGTTTGAATGCAAAGTCTAAAGTTTCTCAAATAATAATTCAAAATTTTTAATTATTGTCAATTCTAAGATTTTTAAGATTTTTATTGTTTTTAGGACAGAAGTTTAGTCATGCTCCTTGCCATTTGACGATTTGACGTCCTTGCCATTTGACGATTTGACGTCAAATAAGGCAAGTAGAGTTGAAACTCAATAAAATATTAATCAAATAATATCTCGCTAAACTAAAAAAAAATCTGAATTCAATATAATAAACACAATATATTTTTACTTAACAAGTAAAATAATAAACTTACTAAAATAATAAAAAAAATCTTGATTCCAACTGTGTAATAACTAGACCTGATAATTTATTCGTGTCGTATATTTTTGTGTCCGTATATTTTCGTGTTTCGTGTACTTAAAGGTCAAATACAAAACCGATTCCTGTACTTTCGTTTTGTGTCGTGTTTTTCGTATAAAACTGAATATTAATATTAATTAAAATAAATAAATGAATAAAATTTAAGATTTTTAGGTAAATTTTAACGAAATATATTAAAAATATATATTTAGGTCACATTTATAAAACTATGTAAATATTTTAAAAATAAATATGCATATATCTATTATAAATATACATATATTTATTATAAATGTTAATACTTATTTATAATATTTATTTATGTCGTATACTTTGTGTCACATGTCTTGGCAACGAGGGTTTCGTGTCGTGTACTCGAAGGAAAAACATAAAACCGACAATAAACTTGGTCTTGCATTTTTATATTCGTGTACTTTCGTGTCGTGTACTAAAAGATTAAATAGAAATATTAAATTTTCGTGTATTGTCCAAAATTGTGAGATTTAGTAATTATAGAGCAAGTAGAGCTGTTCACGAACCGAGCTGTTCACGAACCGAGCTATTCGCGAACAAACTCGAGCTCGGCTCGTTAGGGGCTCGTTCGGCTCGGTTCGTTTGTAAACTCGAGTTCGAGCTCGAACATCAAAATATGTTCGTTAAGCAAAACGAGCTCGAGCCGAGTTTTAGGATGTTCGGCTCGGGCTCGGCTCGAACTCGGCTCGAACTCGCTCGGCTCGTTAAAACTCGAGAAAAAACCATATTTTCTTAATATTTTTAATTATATATACAACAATTAGTTTAGATATACACCGAGACAAACAGAAACGAGGGAGAGATGAACAAACAATCCTAAACACTGCAAAATTACAAACAAATCTAATCATCTAAATCACAACCAAATCGAAAACACAACCAAATTGAACAATATCTTCAAACACCCAATTACATACCCCTTTCAATTCTTGATAAAATTCCAAAATGAAACTTCAATTTGTTGATAACATCTCAAATCTGAAGTCATAATTTGTTGATATGATTGTATGTACTGCGTGTGAGTTACAACATAATAAAAATTTAGGCGGAATTCTAATTCAAGCCGAGAAGGAGGACAGAGAGGCAAGAAAGAGAAATGGAGATGCACAGGAGAACTCAATAATTGATTGTTTGTTTTGGTTGGGAGGGGAGGAATTAGTATGTTAATATAGGTTCAGATTATTATAGATAAATGGGTTGGATTTGGATTAAATACTTATACATCTGGGTTGGGCTTCAATTAATGAAATTGGGCTAATAAAGTTTTTTTTTTAATTTGTTAACCATTGTTGGTCTTCTTCTTCAGATCTTTCAAACAAGCTCGACAATTTAACTTCTAATCATGTAGTTATTTCCACAAGAGTGACAATCATCTCCTTTAGCAACACCGCTATCAGGCTTCAAATCTTCAACTTTCATGTCCATTATCATCTCCCATTTGCATTCTATGTGTACACCATCAATATGGACGTAGTTCATGCTTTTACCATGTGGTTTTCAGCAGTTCTAAACATGCCTAACAACTCAGTGGGTATTTTTATCTATCTCATTCATTTTGTTCACAACAAACTGAGAATATAAGTTGTTCAAAGATTGCTTGATCAAATCAAACTGAATCTCTAGATCAATATTGAAACCCAAAATAGCAACGTACGTATACCTATCATCTTTTAAACATGTGGTCCAACTAGATATCATTCTCCCATTAATACAAAATTATAGTGCCTTATTATTGTTAAATCTTTCTAATGAGCCTATCCTTCAAACATCCTTTGAAGGTGCTCAATCACATCATAAGCACCATTATGCTCTTTTTTCTTCTAAAGCTCGACACTCATAATTGCAAGCATGAGACGTGAAACATCGGTTGCATAATCAATTTGCTTCATGGTAAGCATTTTATTCAGCACATGTTTCATTCTCAACTTGAAGAAATAAGGGAGGGGTTTGATTGACATCCTTGAACCTGAGGACAATCCTCAAGTTCCCATGTTAGTCGAGGAAATTATTTCAGGTCAGCTTGTCCTTCTCAAGGAATATTACATAGAGAAGTTTTTGTCATGTGATATCTACAATATTAAAGTGCATAAAATGAATCAGTCTATAGATGATCATTAAATTATGTTCAAGTGATTATTCATATATATTCATCATATATATCTCCCACTATTTTTATCAAATAAATAGCCCTAACTATTAATTCGAAAAGAATATCTTCAATATCATTTCTAGTGAGCCAAGATCCATATTTCACCATGCGTTAGGTCAGTTTTGGCTTTTCTCCTAAAATATGATTATTTAGGTAGACAACATTTGTCAATATCAACTACATAACTCTTGGATAGCTTGGTGGAACAACATTTGTTCATATTTATCTAATAAATCCCGCCAAACTCTATTCCTCTAAGTTCACAATTCTATTGTGGTAACTTAGTTAAGTCAAACCCATTAGTCAAAATGTATCAATATACTTCAAAACATCTCCAACGATGATGAGGGTAATTCGCTTTGGCGAACCCACTCCTTATCGATATAGGGGTTAACGCATTGAACTCATTGGAAGACATCTGGTCAACTTAATATTAACTTTAGAGTTTTGTTAATTTTAAAACGATCATGATCCCATCATAAAGAGATTCCCAATTTTTCCTTGAATAAAATACTTCAAATCAATATTAGTCAATGGTTTGATTTCCAGGTAGTGAGGGAGTCACAATGCTCTCTATTAAAATCCACAACTTTACAAGTTCAATAAACTCGCTTTTGACAAAATCGCACCATGTTAGAAATAAAAAAGATTAGTATTTTATTCCATGTTTCATAAACAAAAGAATCTCATAATCATTTGTTCATTTAAAATCTTGAATCATTATAGATTTTTATCTTGTTTAGCAAGCATGGCATGAGTCTCGTATTTAATACATACATCCTTAATCTAAGTAAGCATGCATCATTTAACTACTCTACACATACATTCATCATATGAGCATATATATGTAAAGTGCAATAAAGTAAAAGTGGTTGGTTATGACTTCATCCTATGTGATTTTCATCAAGCTAATGACAAAGATATAGGTCAATCTAAGGTGAAAAATAAATACAAGCTAACTATTACATGTCTTATTTCTTGAGTTGTCTCTTCCTTGTATTGCTTCCTTGGATGTCCTCCATGTGACATTACCCTTCCTTAGTCATTAAATCTTCACGTCCTCATGTATATTACAAGAATGAAATATAACAACTAATATAATGAACTTACAAGAAGAACTCGAGTTACATTCGAGATTTAATATTTACAAGATCAAACGACATACAAGTCGTATTTAAAAAACCAAAATCATTAACCTAAGGTCCTAAGCCATAACCATCCACTATGCTGAATTAACACATAAGAACATGTTAGACATCATGATCTAATCATAAAAAACAAATATGGCAAAAATCAGAAAAATCAAAATTAAATCTAATAACATTAAATCACAGATTTCGGGGTCCAAACGGTGTTAAACACCCTACAGATGAGTTGGTGATAGCTTGAACCATCTCTTTTGTTCAGACGCACATTTTTCTTTTCAAAAAGGTACTCAGTCGCGCAAATCGGACACCAGACCCAGATTTCAGCAAATCTGCTACATCCAATTCAGAATCGTATCAAATACGATTCATATTATAAAACAAACATGAATCATGTATACATCAGTATATATATAGATTATATAATCATCATATGATTATACAACTCAAATAAATATCATATATTTAAAATATATACATACATGCATATAAATATAATAGCATGTAAAACATACAAAATCTCATACATAACAGTGATGGAAGATTGTATACATGCTATCATCGTAAAATCAGTAAACACATAAATGAATGAACACTTTTTACAAGTAGCTCTGATGTCATTGAAGGGTTTCGAGGTATAAAACGCAACGGAAATAGTAATTAAAAACGTGAAAACCCAGAATTTTCGAAACCCGTCGCAGGATCAATGCGAAAAATAAATATTAAATTCATATATCAGATTGTTTACCTTAAGAAGCTTTAAAAATTGGTTGACTAATGGGGATCCAAAGCTTGTTCAATCACAACGCATCATGCTCTCACGATCTACTCTCTATCGGTATCCACACGAATACTTGCACGCAAGGATTGGATGTGTACTAGCACAAATTCGTTTCTTCTTCCTCTCTCCATCTTCTCTCTTGGTGGCTAGGGTTTTAGATAAAAGTCTTGCATAAAAAATCAGCCATAAGAGATATTATATATAGAGGGTAGAAAAACGAATTATAACTCTTACCTAATAAGGAATTGTTATTAATTAGAAATTCCTATTTGTATTATAATTCAGTCTCACTTAATGATTTAACAAATAAATTTCATAATTAATATTAGTAAATTCGAATATCATTATTCTATCTAATTAATTAAGTCAAACTTAATTAATATTATAAAAAATTTGAATTACTTTAATTTAATTTAAATCCAATTTAAATTAAATAATCATTCAAGCATGCTTTGTGTGTGACCCTATATGTTATTATTACGTTGGCAATGAATTTTAAATCTAATTTAAAATCGTAAATAATGAGCGTAATTTAGTAATACATTGCTACCCAAGTAATAATAATTTAATCGGCGATCGATTAAACCTTTCTTGAATAATGAACAATGTAATATAATCCATTTAACCCCATATTATAGATTAAACTAGAGGCAAGTAATGTGTCATCCTCATCATAGTTTAATTCAGGTTTTCTTGTTCAATAAGTAGAATATCACATCAAATCAACATTTGAGCGCGACCACGCATTTTATAGTCTAGCTTAGGGTTGTAATCGAGCCAAGCCGGGCCAAATACTGTCAGGCTCGGCTCGAGCTCGATTAAAATAGTTCGGGCTCGAGCTCGACCGAACCTTCAATTTCAAGTTCGAAGCTCGGCTCGTAAGAGGTTTGGTAGGCTCGAGTTCGGCTAGAAAGCTCTAAATTCACTAAATATTAAAAAAAAAATCAAAATAGGATCGGTTCGATTCGAGTTCGGCTCGAGTTCGGCTCGATAATAAATAATTAACATGTAATATTATTAAATATTTACATAAAAATATATTTATAATAAAAAAATTAAAAATAATAGAAGCTCGATAAGACTCGCGAACCTTACGAGCCGAATAATTTGAAGCTAGAGCTCGGCTCGGTTAAAAATTCTAAAAGCTCGAGCTCGGGCTCGGCTCGATTATTTTCGAGCCGAATTCGAATTTTTTACGAGCTGAGCTCGAATAGCTCACGAACAGTTTGGCTCATTTACACCCCTAGTCTAGCTCACACAAGAGGCCAATAATATCACTCCTAAAATTAGAAGGGTTAAATTATTTTTAGATCATTCATATTTCTCATACGATTTATAATATACCTGAAATACACTTTTATCATTACCCGGTCAAAGTTAACTTTTAATATAATCAAAGTACATTAATTCTCGTATAAAAATATAATGATTTCAAGTCTAGAAACCATTACATCATTATCACAGTGAAAATTACTTATGACATAAAAGACATGTAGAATCTCACATTGGGTCTGTTCAGCACCATGTACCTTTATATCTGCCTATGTTTTGACTTTAGTATCCTTATACCTATGATCAATGAGATGTGATCATCAATCAACAAACACACCAGTCTTAATGCATTTTGATTGTCCGTTAATAATAATAATCGACTAGGGACCTTTAGGAATATTGATACTATATATTCTTATAATCTCATTTCTAAGTCACGTACTTAGAGATATAGAATTCATATAACATTCCAAGGACATTTATTCATCTAAAATTTATATCGTTGTAAATTAAGACATAATAAATTATAAAGGGAATAATCGATAGAACATAAACATTAATAATCCAAATGTCTTAAACTAAAATATTATAGTGTTGTCTGTAGGGCACAAACACTAACAGGTACCTCAAGCAAGAAGCTCAATGTGTGGATAATTGGTTAACTTAGCTTGTTTTTACTTAGGTTAATGGAAAACTGGTTTGTATTAAATTTGAATTTGCTTAGTTAATTTCTAAGTTTCATTTGAAATTTGAATAATACATAAAGGCTAAGTTAAGAATCGTTGTTAAAATGTTAAGAAAAGGGTATGTATGTTGATGAACAACTACCGATACATGATAGCCATAGGTTGGTTAGAATTTTGATGTTCATTATTGGTTATTTGTTTTCAAGTTGTGTTTTGTTGATAAAAGTTCACTTATAATTTAAAGGTTAGGTCTAGGAAAATTACCTTTAGGGAAGGTACGTGTAAAGACCTAAGCCCGGATACGTATTAAAATTATTATTGATTATAAATGACAGGTTAGGTAGGCTCAAAACCTGGAACTCTAGACTTTGGTCACGTTCAATGGGCTTTAATTAATTGTCTGAGCTTAATGGAATTTAGATTAATTATAACATGATAAAAATCTAATTCATTGTGAAGTTCTAGGTACAAGCATCTTCCATGTAAAATGTTAGAAGCATTACTCGTAATTTTCTAAGACTAGTATAATTTGGGGGTAGTTACAAGACCTAGGAGTAGGGTCTGCACCTAGTTTGGCCCCTAATAAAGTACTTTACGCTGCAAGATAAAACCTTAATGGTATGGGTAGAGTACGTAGAATGGAATTCGTGCACATGTTATTCAAAATTAGAAAATGATTGAGGGAATTGTAATGCTTAGGTTCATCTATGTACCTCAGATTTACCTTTTAGATAAAATTACTTGAATTGCTTTATGATGTGAATTATGATTTTCCCCTTAAAATAGGGCTATTAAACTCTCTTGTAAATCATGTCTCACATCTCCATATGTATGATAATCATTTATATGTGCATATATTCAATACATTAAATGGAATATAATCTATTAATACTGGGTGATTCCTCATGCATGAGGATTTATGATATCGAACTTGATATATATAGATTATGGCACACTATTATCTGGTTGGTTATTAAGCATTTTATATATTTTATTATCTGTTGAGCTACCCCACATGTGAAAAATTAGCTACGTATGCAGACCACTGACATGGCAGGTTCAAACAAGAGCATGAATCATGAAGGATATCAAGGAATCATATAAACGGGTATGGAAGGGCGTTAGACGTGATGAAATATATCTGCTCTCACAAGAGGAGCTTCTAGTGTTGGGATTAGTGATGTACCTGAACCTAAGCGTAAAGCAACGCCATAAAGAGGAGATAAGTTCTACTCTCACGTTCTTACATATTTACTATCATACATATTTAATGTGCATACATAAAATTACTAAATCATTTTTGGTAAATGATTCTCAGTATGAACCTCATCTTTTCATATGGTGCATTATTTATCTTACATGCACTCATGTTTATCTAAATATGCATATCATATATTTTTAAGGCATGAAAATTACATGGATTAATGCACAATAAATCATTATATCATGAATATACACTTACCTCGTGCATAAGATTTAAAAATATATTTTCAAACTTGCTAGTTGAAGTTGTCAGTGGGTACGTAGGCATGCTATATGCCCCCTAAATATAACCACTCTAAAAGACATATCAGCAATTTGAGGAGGTCTCCATAACCTTCCTATTATCTCTCTTGTGATTTAAAAAATCCCCAAGATATGTGGGTATGGTGTAGAAAATCCCCATGGTTAATAGGCATCATTCAAAAAGTCCTGGAAAAATTATGTAACACCTTAAGAGGCACATTCAAATGGAAAGTTGGGAACATCTGAAAGTTGCGGAATTATGTTTGGAAGAGTGTGTTCACCAAGATTTTACTTGATTGATAAGGAAGAAATGGTTTTGCATATAAACATATGTAAAAATTCATTTGCACATGTATATTCATACTTGCATTTATGCATTATATAAGTTTGAGCTACATATTAGTATATGTTTGAGCTACTCAGCTCATGCTACTAATCATTTATTCTAGTCATTTCGATAGCTCAAGTTTTGAAAAATTAGAGCATGTTTGAAATAGCTGAAGCTTTAGGTGTTATTCAAAAGGAATTCTTGCAAGAAGATTAACTTAGAAGAGGAAAAGAATATCACAAGGAACAATAAAAAGGAGGTCAAGGAACAAGGGTCTCGGAAGCAATCTCGTTCATGAAAGCTATGAAGGTCATGTTGAGGGAATCTACATTTAGCTCCAGCTCAAACTAGACGAGCGTGGGATAAGGTTAGGAAAATAATGATACGACGTGGTATGTCGTACCTGGATCGGAGAATATACAAGAATTTTTTTCATTTAAGAAATCAGAGTGAGGTACGTATGCGGAAGCATTGTGTTTTTGTTACCCATTAAGAGGATATTTGTTTAAGGGGGTTTGATATAATAATCTAAACAATTCGATATCAGGATATAATAATGGTAAATCAATAACAGTTTATTAATTTCTGATATAAACTGTTACAAAACTCTCTCAAAAAAATTTGATGTTTATGAGAGCTGCTAGGTTACAAAATACTTGAGTAATGCACACCAATAATGATGATATATTTTGTGTTTAAATACTTCACAATTGCTATCAATATTTATCAATTAAAATATATGTTATAATGATATTTATCATGTTTCTATACATATCCAGCTTCGTTCCTATAATCAGGAACCGACAATAAACTACTCCTCAATTGATGGGACTGTATAAATCAGTAGATTCTGATTTATCCTGTGATATAGTCATATACTGACAATCTTCATCCTGGTGCAAATCCTGACTGCATGCAAATCCTGACTGATATGAAAATCCCGATTGACTTGACATATCCTGATTCCCAACAAATCCTGATTATGACTTGGACAATTTCTTCTAACAATCTACCTCAATTTATACTTTTTAGAACATGCATGAATTATGTGCTCTGTCTGATGCCAAAAATAGGTAGAAAAAATGTAGAGTGGATAGTTGTAGAGCATACTCAGTTACTGATAGCAATTTTGTGGTTCTTGATAAACCCTTGAGTATCTCTATATAAATGCCTTGACCCTTTCATCAATCTTCTTTCTGAGCAGCTGCTTCAGCCTATTCTTCAAATTTCTTTCATAATCAGTTTCTTCAGATAACTGATATATGGCAGCTCTCAGATTTCTGATTGGGGTTCTTTCAAAAATCAGTTCATCAAGTAATATATAACAGGTTCTCAGATCATCAGGATTTAGAGTTAATTGCCTTGAAGTAAGTACAATTTCAAAGATAGTTGTACCCCTTCTCATATTCACTCCTGATGGTTCTTGTTCATGTACATGGGAATATAATATTCAAAGTACTCAAAGCCTCTGTTTAGAATCCTTCTTCTCATCGCATAAAAGATTAAGTCTGACCAATCTTTAGATGCTTGATTTTCAACCATTAATAGATACTGGATATATTTCAGCTCCTTAGTTGACATCATCATCAGCTCATCATAAGAAAGTACTTGGATTTGATCTCCTTGCAGCATTAGAATTATCTTCTCTTTTGGTTTCGAGCCATCATGCTTGTCAATGATAATTTTCACAGCTTCAAGCCTGTTAAGATAATCAACAGTAATTTCCTGACCAGGTCTATTAGCTACTGTAAAATTCACCATTCTTGATTTTATAAATTCAGCTTCATGATGCCCAATTTCGGCTCTTGTATGTGGTTTTGACATCCTGAGAGCTTCAGCTTGTCTTAACCATGAAGGTATACATTTTCTGTTTTCCACAACATGATCAGCTTTTATTTCCTCCCTTATTCCTCCAGGAAAAAAGTTCAGGCTTCCAGTACACTTCACCTAATCAATTTTCTAACACTTATAGTCTAGATTTTTAGGAAAGTAAGTCTTTTTCTTCTCTCTTTTCTCAAGATCTTTAGGGTCTATAATTCTCCATATTTCTCTTCCAGATCTCCATAGCATGTTATTGAACTCATTATCTGCCCTATTCAATATTTCCTGACTCTGGCTTCCTTTCTTCTTTCCTCCTCTTCAACTTCAGTATTGTGAGAATCAATAAAGACATATAAGATTTGAATATTCAGTTGATCCAAACATGCTTTTTCTCCATCTTTAAGATCATCAGGATTTGACCTTTTATCACGATTAGGAATTGACTTGTCAGGATTGACAGTGTCAAGATTTCCTGTGTCAGGATTTGATCTTGTGTTGTTAGGAGCTGCTTCAATTTATAGTTGCCTTGATTTTCTCACCAAAGGCATTTTTGATTCTTCTCTTGACATATCTAAATTAGGATTTATCAGTCTATGCATTTCTTCTAGGTACAGGATTGAGATACCAAGGATCAATTAGAATTATTGGAACCTGTGACTGAGATGTCTCAGGAATTTCTTCAATCCTGACTCCACTGGACCTTGTCCTTCTTTGAGAGGGAACAATGGATTGACTTGATTGTTAAGTTTTTCCTCTACCACCTCTCCCACCACTTCTAGGTCCTCTAGTCCTTCCCTTTCCTCTAGATGGACCTTGACTTTCAGCTTGCAATTGACTTAGAATTTTCTCTTGTTGTTTTAATATTTCTTCTTGTGCCATGTTAAGAAATTCATCAGCCAATTGAGGAAGGAATTTTATTTCAAACAATTATTTAACCCTTTTATCCTTATGGTAGAGAGTAACAATCACCAGCTTTAATTTTTTAAGCCCTGTAAAACTTTTTAGCAATATTAGGATTGTCAATGATCACTTCATCTTCATTAGGAATTACAGATACAGTTTTCTTTTCCATCAGTATCTGAGAGTGAGTCACTGTCTCAGTTCTTACAGTCCTTGCACCATCTTTGGAGAAATGAGTTGACTGTGTGGTTAGAGTTTGAGTTTAAATTCCGGTTCTAGATTGTACCACCTTTTTTCAGAGCTACTATCTCCCCATTTTTCCATCAAGACTCTATAATAAGGAGAGAATATCATCCAGCTTGTGATTTGTAGCTTGTTGATTGGCCTCAATAGTAGTAAGCATTTCATTCATCAACTCCTGATTTGATTCAACATTCATCATTCTTTTGACCTAGACATTGTGCTTATTGGTGCCTTTATGGTCACAGAAATATCAGCAACCTCTTTTTTCAAATCAATATTAGAATCTTTCAAAGTAGAAATAGAATAGTGCATCTTTTTAACCAACACAGTAGTGGATTTCATAACACTTTTAGGCTCAGAATTAACAGTGGTGTTGACAACATGATCTACCAGTGTATGAGCAACATCAAAAGAGATTCTTTCACTAGCAATCCTCCAAGAATGATTCCATTCATGAGCCCAATGAGCATTGAGGGCAGCATATCCATATGAGGATCCAAAATAATAATGTTTAGAAGCTTCCAAAGCAGCTTTAAACTATCAGGATCATCATCAGCATCATCATCAAAATCACTGCTAAACTCTTCAGGAAAATCAGGAATATCAGGAACTGGATCTTCAATTTTGCCTCTAAGTTTTAGATCAGGAAATGACTCAGGTTGACCAGTACCATGTGATGAGCCTTAAAAAAAAGAACCAGTAACACCTAAGTATCTATATTCTTTTAAAGTGATCTCATCACTTCTCACACATATATTACTTTTAAGAGTAATATTTTGCTCACTTTTGCCACTCAAATCTACCTCCCCTTTTGCCAGTACATGAGACTGCCTCTCAAAAATTTTAATTTTCTCTAATTGTTTTCTCTCAGTCTCACTAGAAAAGCTCAGTTCATTCATAAAAGAAAAATAAGAGAGGGATGAGAAGAGTGGTCTGTAGTCATATAAATAGGGGTATCCTCATGCAAAGCTCTATTTATAATCATACTAATAGATAAAGTAGAGGTATGAGTAGAATTTGTACCTTGAGTGTTTGAATCCATAGATAGAACAGAAAGATGAGTCACCAAGATAGCTCTAGTGTCTTTCTGAACAGCAACCAAGTCAACATCAGGATCAGAAATTAAGGTACTGTCAGGATTGGCTTCATTAGAATCAGGATGGCCAGCGTCAGGATTTGACTGAGAGTCAGGAATTACAGCTTGGTCTACATCAGTACTTTGAACTGATGGTTCTTGTGTGACCTAAGGTATAGAAGCTTCTTTAACCCTTTGAGTTAAAGGTTCTTGTGGGCTTCCCTCAAAGATAGGATCATTGATTACTCCAGTTGTGCCAAATGCTTCTGATGAGCTTTCTTTCTTGAACATGGGCTTGAACTTCAGCTTCCACAGAATCAGGACCACCTTGAACAATGTCAGGAATTGTCCTTAGAATTGATGTGTCTGCACTTTCACTTTGAAAAAGTGGTTCTTGTGGGACATGAGCCTTAACAGCTGCAGAAACATTTCTGAATCAGGTTCTTTTGTGTTGTGCTCTTTCTATTGAGACTGCAGCTTTGACTTTTTCCTCGTGAAATCAGCCTTATCATCAACTTTCCTTTTTTCTAAAGTATCAAGACCCACCTCCTTTGCAAGTTGTCTCATTCTATCAGCTGATACTTCAATAAATTTCTCTGGAGATGAATCTGGAATTGATGTGCTGTCAGGAACTGATATCACTGTATCAGGAATTGATGATTTCTCACTTGAAGGATATAACCATGATTGATCAGGAGTTGCATGTAGTTGTATTTACATCCTGACTTTTTTTTTCTCAGCTTGAAATTTGTCAGCTAACTTCGCCAACTTTCTTTTCTTCTTTGGAACAGCTTCCTCAATATCAGTTTGTTCACGTTCTTCTGTACCAGTAGCCTCCTCTGGTTTTACATTCAATTTGAAAACAATAGGAGTTTCATCACTATTAGTATCTGATTCTTGAACAACAGCACTCCTTCCAGCTCTTGCTTTCTTTTTCTTTTCTGCAAGTGCTTGTCTAACTCTTGATCCTGATAGTGTGTGTTTCTTAGGGCCAGACACTCTCCTTTCTCCACCTTGTGCCTCCTTTTCAATAGATGAAATAACCCTAGAACCTGATTGTCCTCCTGACACATCAGTTCTAGATGGTTGTGTAGATTTCACAACTGATTCCTTTTGAGAATAATCAGAGGTGGCTATGTGTTTGGTTTTGTGTTTGGAAATAGGGATACTTGAGTCAGGAACAGAGTATGATGTGCCTGGTCCCATAGTATCAGGATTTGACATAGAATATCAATGTGGTATTACCCTTTGCCAGAATTGTCACATCTTCATAGGTAAAATAGTTCTGCCTGCAAAATTATCCTTTCTTTTTGCCAAGTCATGCATAAATTTTGATGTAATTTGAAATATTGATACTAACTCATCAGCATCAAAAGATATGTCGGGCAAAAGATATGTAAAAATTAACTGCAAAAACCTAGTATAGCCTATGACACCATCTTTATCTCCTAACCTGGCTATCAGGAATTGTGGAATGGTATGACCATAATCAAAAACATAATTGTATATCAAAGAATACCTTATTTGTAGAGAAACCAGATGCAATGCATTAAAGTTGGATACCTTATTGAGAAAAGCGCGAATGATGCAATTAAAATAGAAGTTCCACTCTTTTCTGAGCTTATTCCAGAACAGCTCTCTAGATTTGGTGAACTCAGTGCTATGACCTATGCTCCTAACAAAATTTAAAAGAGTACTTGTAAGTGTCACCACTGCAGTTTTATCACCCAATGGATCAATACCTAAAGCTTTTTTCAAAACCTCAACTCTGATTTCATACTCCTTTTCATTAAAAGTGAAGAAAATATTCCATTTGTTGGAATCAATCCTTGCAGTAGTCCAAATTTGCATAATATGCTTATACCAAACTTTTGAAGGAGATGTTACAACAAAACTAATGTGACTTTGTTCAAGAAAATCTTGAATCATGTGAAAATCATAATGAATGTCAGCATGAGACAAGGGTGCTTTGAAATTATTGGCAGCAAAAGTACGGTCATGAAGAATGTACTTGGTACAGATAAGCTTTGAAACGGTATCGGTATTTTCCATTTTCAAAAATTAGGGTTTCACAGAGAAAATTCATGTATTAAGGGTTTGCAGAGAGAAAGAAGAAGGTGAACAAGTTGTGTGTATTGTGTATATTGTAAATATGATTAGTTTTGTACAAGATGGATGGAGATGCAATTACACAGTAATACAACTTACACTTGGTAACAGTTAATTGGATGTCATTATTAGTGGACCAGATAATGTGTACAACTAGTTAATAATGCACAACTTTTAAGGAAAGTTATGTGTTGTTGCGCCTATAAACTAGCAATTAGCTTAACATATTATTTTGAATTGCAAACGACTCTCAAATTAAGCACAAAAATCACTCTCAAATATACTAAATTAAATTAAGTATCAATTAAGAAAAATAGTTGTTCAAAATCACAAAATACTCACAGTCAGTATTTGAGCATAACAGGATTCGATTACCTCACCAGGATTCGACTTGTCGGGATTTATCTTACTCATAAGGATCTGATTGTCCCTGTCAGGATTTGACTCACCTTGGCACGACATGGTGTGTCAGGATATGACCTTTCTGTTGTCAGGATATAACTGGTCCAATCAGAATCTGACTGTTTACTTCTTTTCATAGCTGATAATTCCAAGTTCATGAATGTGCTTAGCAAAAGTTGCTTCTGGTAATAGCTTGGTGAAAATGTCAGCTACTTGTTGATCAGTTGGAACAAAATGCAACTCAATTATTCCTTCCATGACATGTTCCCTTATAAAGTGATATCTGATACTAATGTGTTTTGTGAGAGAGTATTGAACTGGATTTCCAGTCATAACTATGGCACTTTGATTGTCACAGTATATAGAAATTTTTGAATAAGACAATCCATAGTCCAAAAGTTGATACCTCATCCAAAGAATCTGAGCACAACCGCTTCTTGCAGCTATATACTTAGCTTCAGCTGTAGAAGTAGAAATAGATTTATGTTTCTTACTTTGCTATGTAACAAGTCTTCCACTTAAATATTGACAGCCACCTGAAGTACTTATTCTGTCAATTTTACATCCTATAAAATCAGCATCTGAAAAGCCTATCAGATTAAAATCTGATTCTCTTGTATACCACAAACCAAGAGACTGGGTTCCCTTCAAGTATCTCAGTATTCTTTTGACAGCAACCAAATGAGGTCCTCTAGACTTGGCCTGAAATTATGCACACAAACAGATTGCATACATAATATCTGGTATACTTGCATTTAGATACAGTGATGAACCAATCATACCTCTGTAAGCAGTTATGTCAATTTCATTACCTTGATCAGGATCCAACTTAATAGCAGTGGCTATTGGAGATTTAGTTGTAGTACTTTCTTGCATGTTGAATCTAGTCAATAGATTCGTTGTATACTTAGACTGATTTATAAAGATACCCTCACCAGTCTGTGTGATTTGCAATCCCATAAAGTAGCTCAATTCCCCCATCATACTCATTTGATACCTTGACTTCATAAGATCAAAATAATTCTCGCACAGTTTATTGTTAGTGGACCCAAAGATTATATTATCAACATAGATTTGCACCAAAAGGAGATCTTTCCCTTTATTAATGTAAAATAAGGTTTTATCAATTGTACCTCTCTTGAAACCACTTTCAATCAAAAATTTTGGAAGTATTTCATACCAGGCTCTTGGTGTTTGTTTGAGTCCATACAGTGCTTTATCAAGTATGTAAACATGATTAGGAAATTTTGGATTATTGAATCCACGTGGTTGCTCAACATACACTTCTTCTTCCAGTTCTCCATTCAGAAAGGCACTTTTGACATCCATCTGAAAGACCTTGAATTTCTTATGAGCAGCATAAGCTAAGAAAATCCTGATAGCTTCTAGTATTGCCATAGTCAATGCTCTTTTTTTAATATCCCTTTACAACAAGTCTAGCTTTATTCCTGATTATGGTGCCATTTGAATCTGTCTTGTTCCTGAAAACCCATTTTGTACCAACAACTGACTTGTTCTTTGGTCTTCGTACAAGCCTCCATACTTCATTTCTCTCAAACTCATTCAACTCTTCTTGCATGGTTGTAATCCAATCAGCATCCTTGTGTGCATCTTCTACTTTCTTTGGCTCCTCCTTAGAAAGAAAATTATGATACAAACATTCATGCTCAGTTGCACTTCTTGTTTGAACACCAACATCAGGATCACCAATAACAAGATCAGGTGTATGATCTTTTGTTTAATTGATTGTTCATGGTAATTCAGTCCCATTTCGTGATGATCCCCCTGTATTGGATGCATCATCGAAATCATTGTCATGTGAGGCTCCCCTTGTGTCAGTGCTCTCAGTTCCTAATTGAGTATAGAATCCATTTGTGTATTAATTTTGATGTTTAGTTGAATGATCTCCTCCTGATAAACTATCATTTTTTGAATTTGTCTGACTTGAAGAATTTCTAGTTAATTCAGTATTTTCTGATCCATCTGTATCATCGAGATCTGATTCACTAGAGTTATGACTGTCTGAGTGATGATGTTGCTCCCCCTCAATATGTGAATCTTCAATAACCAACTCTAGATCAGGATCAGTATCTGCAGGATTTGACATATCATGTGGATTTGATCCATCATCGAGATTTGATGAGTTATCAGGATTTGAGTCAATTCCTGACTTGGCCTTTTAATTTGCAAACACTAGTTCTTAATAAGCGTTTTTTCAAAACCAAGAATTTTCTTATCATTAAAGGAAACATGTATAGAATCAACAATAGTTCTTGTTCTCAAATTGAAGAATTTGTAGGCTCTTGAAGATGGATATCTAACAAAAATACCCTCATCAGCTTTTCTGTCAAAATTTCCAAGCATTTCAGGATGAGTTCTCAGTACAAAGCATTTACATCCAAAAATGTGAAGATGTTTTAAGCTTGGCTTATTTTCCTTGATCATCTGATAAGGAGTTAACCCGTACATGTTAATGAGAGTTAAATTTTGAGTATAACAGGAAGTATTTACAGCTTCAGCCCAAAAATAAGTTGGGAGGTTTGCTTCCACAAGCATTGTTCTTCCAGCTTCAATCAATGTCCTGTTTTTGCTTTTCATAACTCCATTTTGTTGAGGTGTTCCGGGAGCTGAAAATTGATGAGAGATTCTTTTGTATCTGCATAATTCATCATCTTGGAATTCTTAAATTCAGTGTCATTATCACTTCTAAGTAGTTGTACTTTGTACTTGGAACCATTTTCAATCAGTCTCATGTGATCCAGAAGAATATTTCGAGTCTCATCTTTCTTGTGCAAGAAAAATACCCATGTAGATCCAGTAAACTCATCAACAACAACTAGGGTGTACCTTTTCTTGTTAATAGACATGATGTTAACAAGGCCAAAAAGATCCATATGTAACATTTGATATGACTTTTTGATGGATGATTCTGACTTGCTTTGAAAGAAGTCCTTCTTTTCTTGGCTTGTTGATAGGAATCACACAAACCATCTGGGGAGTAGTACATATTTGGTAGTCCTCTTACCAATATCTTTCTTCACCAATTTATTGAGATTATTAAAATTGAGATGAGAAAGCTTCTTGTGCCACTTCCAACTTGTTAGTGTGTGTGCCCTAGAGACAACACTATTATGTTTATGTTATGAGACATTTGGATTATTAATTATGATTCTATGGATTATTCTTTAGTAATTTATTATATCTTTATTTTCTGCGATATAAATAATAGATTAATAAATGTCCTTGGAATATGATATGAATTATATATATCTCTAAGTACGTGACTTAGAAATGAGATTATGAGAATAGTATTAATATTCCTAAAGGTCCCTAGTCGAGTATTATTATTAAGGGACGATAATAATGCATTAAGACTGGTGTGTTTGTTGACTAATAATCACATTTCATTGATCATGGGAATAGTGATACTAAAGTTAAAAACACAGACAGATGTAAATGTACATGGTGCTTGACATACCCGATGTGAGATTCTACATGTCTGTTGTGTCATAAGTAATTCTCACAGTGATAATGATATAATGGCCCTTAGACCTGAAGTCATTATATTTCTATACGAGAATTAATATACATTGATTCCATTAAAGTTATTCTTGATCGGGTAATGATAAAAATGGACATTGAGTATATTATGAATCGTATGAGAAATATGAATGATCTAGATGTGATTTAACCCTCCTATTTTATGAGTGATATTATTGGCCTCTTGTGTGAGCTAGACTATGAAATGTGTGGTCACGCTCAAATATTGATTTGATATGATAGTCTACTCATTGGTCAAGGAAACTTGGATTAAACTATGATGAGGATGACACATTACATGCCTCTAGTTTAATCTATAATATTTAGTTAAAGAGATTATATTACATTGTACATTATTCACGAAAGGTTTAATTGAATCACCATTTATTATTATTAATTGGGGAGCAATGATGTATTACTAGATGCCACTCATTGTTTATAATTTTATTATTAGAAAATAAAATTATTGCCAACGTAATAATAACCTAAAGGGTCACACACAAAGAACACTTTAAACAGAGTGTTATTTAAATTATGAATTTAAATAGTTTATTATTATTAATTTGAATTTAATTAATTAATTAATACTTGATTAATTATATATATATATATATTGGAATTCAAATTTAATAATAATATAAACCTGAAATCAGAATGGGTCATTTTTCAGAAACACATTAGGTTTAGGGTTAGGCTTTAATACTCTCTCCCCTATAAATATACATTAAGATGTATATTTTTAGAGTGACGGGGTAGCAGCTCTACATCTCATAGAGGCGAGAGAGAGAGGGGGGGGGAGGCAACCAATCGGCTAGTACCGGCTTCGGTGATCGTTGGACGATCGGAAGTTCATATAGATACCTTAGAGAGCAGATCTTCGAAAGGAGGGTTGATGTGGTTCATCAAGGTCAGAACTACCATTACAATCAGAAGGAAAGCTTTATTTAAGGTACATGATCCTATTCTCCATAATTATCCAGTCATTATACATAGATCCTGCAGTAAGGATCCATGAATTTTTGTTTTCCGTTGCGTTTTACTTGCCTGAATCCCTAACACAACTTTCATCTACTGATGCTCTACTTTTATCTAAGAAGTACATGGGACTTGATTCCTACAAATATAGGATATGTAGGCACTTTACAAGGGTTGGAAAATATTGATTCACATTTTATTCTACAAGGATCATGCAGAAAGTGGAACAATAAGCATTTTTGGGCATCCCCACGATCGTGAAGGATTTACTCCGCCTCCCATGCCCGGAAATCTCGAAAAATCAGTCCCAAAAAATATCACATCTCACTACCCACTCCATCAGGCGAACCTGGAACGGCAATGGTGATGCAGAAGCATGGAACAAATAGAGTTGTTCTAATATTCGAATATTAAGGATAAAATTAGTTATTTCGGCGATATTTACTCGGTTTGTTGTTACCAAATTCCTCCCACAACAGTATTTGTAATCGTAATCTTAAATTAAAATCATAGTGTGTGGATTAGTTAAATAATAATCATACATAGAATCAAATTTATTTTAAAATAGTTATAAAATGACTTTGTGATATGATAAGTGTTGAAATTAAATTAAATGTACGAGCGCATATCTATGTACGCGATTATCAGGTAAATTATCATTTATAACATCATTTGAAAGAAAATTGTAACAATTTTTTGCCACCGACATTTTCGTTAGTTAATTTAAATAACATTTTATATACTATGAATAAGAATTTCACAAATGAAATTTTGACACGTGTCATTTGAGAACACTTTTTGAATTATATATTAAAAATATTAGTGGTACAAAATTATTTTCAAAAATAGTTACAAAATGTTACGTGTTAGTCTGTCAGGTTTTTATTTACTAAATAAAAATTGTATCACCAATAAAATTATTTTATATTGTCAATCAATCATGTCATGTCATTTAATAATAATTTTATATTTTTTATTGTGACTCAAGCATTACTCTTATTCTTGGGATTTGAAGCATTACTTCATCTTTTTTAACAGGACACTTTATAAGATATTTATAGATTTATTACATTACATAAATAATTAATAAAAATTACTGATTTTTGAATCTATGTTACATGACTCCTGGAATAGGGGTGGGCATCGAGTCAATTCGGAACCGGATAGTATTAACAACTCAAAGGGACGGAGGAAATAATATTTTTCTTAAATTTTTTACAATTTTTTTTAATTTTTTTATATATTTTTTAATTATTTTATTAATAAGACCAATTTTTGACAAATTAACCCGATTTTTGACGTGTTAATCAGATTATTCTCGATTTTATAAAAAATAATTTTTAACTCGATTTTCTCAAATAAACAGTGAACAAAATACGTGTGAATGGAATCTTTCGCCCGATTCCTACAAACATGGACCTGAATACTTGTAGATTACATTTTGCGGTTTTCGTGTGATTTCATCTGACAAAATGTATAAAGCTTTGTTTTCGGTTAACAAAGCTTATCTTTGATGAACCGACGTTTTTCTCCGCTTTATAAACTTTATTTTCTGGAATATGCGGAAATGTGAACCATTGGGTCTTGGCATAGGGGTACCACTTTAAATAACAAGAAAATTTTGGACCATCAGATGGAGTATTCAATTTATTCTTTGAATATTACTCCCTATGTCCCGCCGAATAGTTTACGTATATTGTTAACACGTATTTCGAGACTTAAATAAAATATAGTTTCATAATATTTTTTTAAATTTTTTTTGAATAAAAGTTTAAACATGATTTTTCTTAAAAAAATATTATGAAAATATACTTAAAATGAGTATTGAAAAGCGTACCAAAAAGTAACGTAAATAATTTAGTGGGACTGAGGGAGTAATTAATTAGCGAAAGCAATCCAAAATGGGGAGTTATTGGTGGCTAAATAGAATGTGGACTTTGGCGGCAGGGAATATGATTCTATTAATACTATTATGAAATTAAAATTATGAAATTAAAATTATTAATTTTTAGGAACGGAGGAGTATAATATTTTAATTTACTTTAATGTAAAGATGAATATGCTTTCCGCTGTCCTCCAGCCGTAATGACTTGGCAGTGGCACCCCTGTTTTGAGGAAAATTAAAAATGATCTTTGTTTGATTAAAAAAGTGTTATTATCTTATTAAAATTATTATATGCATGAACTTTGATACTTAAAACAACTTTAATCAAAGAAGATACTAAAGGAATAAAGTATATATCACGACAGGATCGAACTCTTTAATTTCATAGAATTAGAGCTCGTTGGTTAAATATTGTAGTCCGGATCGTGAAAATATTATCATGTCCCCTAATATATTCCATTTTTGTCTGTTGTTGGATAATTATATTCATTATTATTTGAACACCTGAAATGAAAAAACGGACCAATAATAAAGAAAAGACATAATAGGTGAAAGGGAGGGGCACAGTGGACTCAAAACAGATACAGTAAGTATTGAGTCTATTGACAAATTATTTGGCAAGTCTTTGAATATCAAATAAAGTTTGGACAAAGTCTTATAATATATAGCGAGGATGATAATTTTATCTGAACCGATTACAGCGATGATGATAATGACCGGAGTGCTTATCGTTCCGTCATAAATCCACTTAATATCTAAATTCTCTTCCGTTTAATTTGATGTGACAAAACCAACTTTTATTAATTTGACCTACATAGGAAAGCATATGCAGCAGCAACAAAAGAATGGAAAAAAAAGCAAAGGAACGAGAGAAAGAAAAAAAAAACTAAAGGTGGTTTTCAATTCCACCGAAAATAAAAAGGAGTGAAAACCTTAAAAGAAGGATTTCAGAACTTTCTGTTGTAAAGATTTCTTCATTTGATAAGAAATTGAACAATCATATGAGGGAGAGACGTATATATATATATATATCATATTTCATCTACTAATTATTAAAAAATAATTAAATTTCACTGTATTTCATGACATGTCATTTTATAATTATTTTATTATAAAATTTTGGGATAAATAACAATATTCATTCATTATTATTTTTTTTGGAAAGCAACAATATTCATTATATTCAGCATCTACATTTTCACTTTAAAAACAAAACAAAAATATGGTAAATAACTATTAAATTATAAATTTATTTATATACATGTTTCTTTTGCAATCTCATGAAAAATATAATGAGGTAAAAAAAATTACAGCATGTTTCTTCTCGTTAAATTTCTGAAAATTCTTTAATTTCTTAGAAAAATAAAATAGCGTAAGTGAAAAGTGTATAACGAAAATTGTTAAAATTATTTCTATCATTTTTTTTTAATTTCCTGGTAGAAATATAAAACTAGCATATAAATATATATGGTCTTACTTAGAGTGGACAATCGGGTCGTGTCGTGTATTTTCGTGTCGTGTAATTTCGTGTTTTGTGTACATAAACATGAAACACATATCCGACCCGAAATGATTTCGTGTACACATATGTGAAACCCATATCCGATTTGAATCGTGTCGTGTACTTTCCGTGTACTTTTCGTGTATATTAAATAAAAAATTAATATAATATATATATACATATAATATATATATATAAAAATTAATGTATAATTCAATGAAATATGGAGAGTGTATATATAAATATATATATTTTTACATAGTATTCTATAAATACTTGTAAATATTTATATTATATACATAAATATATTCATGTGTTATATATATTAATTTATAAATATATTTATCTCATGTAATTTCGTGTACTTTCGTGTACCTAAATTGAAGCCCATATCCGACACTAAATCTATCGTGTAATTTCGTGTTCGTGTACATTCGTGTTTCGTGTACCAAAAATTAAAACCCATTTATATATTTTTCGTATCGTTTCGTGTCGTATACCAAATTGTCCGCTCTAGTCTTACTCCACCAAAATCTTCTTTACAATGAAAATTATAAACTAAAATAAAAAAATCTAAATCGTGTGCAAATATAGCACATATAATATGTAAATTGATGGTTGGAAGATGCAGAAAAATATAATTAAATCATATTTTATAAAATATTTACCGTTTAACGAGAAAAATCAAATTAAAGATGGAAGAGATTAGTTGAGATTCTACGTGGGAGGATGTATTTTAGATTATTTTTTATTTTTATTTAAACGGTTTTTTCTATTTGTGAATCAGATGCTACTCCGCTATAAACATCCTTTAAATTAAAAGCAGAAATTAAAATAAACTTTTAAAATCGCATCGAAATATATCATATATGTTATGTAAATTAATAGTTGGGAGGTTGAAAAAAATACTGTAAAGTCAAATTTCAAAAAAAGCTCATCAATTGACGTGAATAATTAAATAAAAAATGGAATGAATTAATTGAGTTTATGCGTGTCCTGGCATATTTTAATTCCGGGAGGTGTCTAGGTATTATTAAATTAAATTAGTCAAAGAGCTTATATTAACTTTTATTTTTCATTTTAAGTATGAATTTATTTAAATATTGGTATATATATAGATTACTCTAATAAAAATTATTTTAGAATAGAAACTAAAAATAAAATATTTTTTTAAAAAAATTACTTCGAAACATAACACATGTGGTATGTAAATCGATCGTTAAGAGACGGAGAAAAATACACTGAATTCGGAATTTAAAAAACTTAACGTTTGATGGGAAAAATCAAATTAAAAACATAGGGTAAAAACTGAGATTGAGTGTGGGAGGGTGTAGATTAGTTGAGTGTTGTGCTTTTAGGGGACCATTAGATTAGATTCATGTAATGATTTAGATTAGTTTTTAATTTCTATTTTGATTTTTAGAGCATCTCCAACAAATTCTTTAAACAAACTCTTAAAAGTGGGTTTGGAAACTTACATTTAATTTCAAATGAGGGATTTCAAATGAGAAGATTTGAGTTGTCATTTCAAATTCTCATGTTTATACTAATATTTAAATGTTCCGGATTTCAAATAAAATCCAAATCCAAATTCTCAAACAGTTTATTTGATTAAATCCAGAATTTCAAATAAAATCTAGTTTCCCAAACGGGTTATAATTGTAAAAATAAAGATTATCATCAAAATTGGAGCTCCAAGAGATTCTCAGAGGCTCTTTAAAACCTTTAGAGTCTCCTCTCTCTCCTCTCTTTTAAGAACGAGCCACTTGCTCTTAACTTATATTTTATTATAAAGTAATTTAAACACTCATTTTCCATCTACACTTTTTTTTATCGTAGGTAACCCGCAGCCGCTACCCTTCGGGTGCGCACTGGGTAAACCCTACAGGCTCACGCAATAGCCTGCAAACCACGTGAACCAAGGTAAACCGCATTTAAGCGACATGCTCTGACTCAGGAGACATAATCATAAATTCTCCTCCCGTGGGATTCGAACTTGTGACCAAGAGGACAATTTTCCTGTATTTAAGCAACTGAGCCAACCCTTGCGGATATAAAGAGTGTTGTTGGAGTTGAATTCACATTAAGTTGATAAAATTCAATATTTTATAATATATTTGAAGAGTGACTTAAAAGAGATGCTCTTATTGGGCTAATAGGCTAAACCATAATTGAAATGACTTAAAACTTGCAATTGAGTTACTGAACTCAAAAAATTTTGCATTTACATAACTCAACAAATTAAAACTTGCATTTATGCCACTACCGATATTAACATCACTGATATAATAAAAACTGAACTTGCAAATTACAAAACTGAACTCAACTCCAACTTGTATTTACATTATTAGATTAATAAAAACTTGTAACTAGGGTTACTGAATAAAAATAAACTTGCAAATGGGAACTAAATAAAAATAAATATAATATTTAATATTTAATATTTAATATTTAATATATATATATATATATATATTTGTGTATATATACATATAAACACACTATAAATTTAATATAATATATTTTTAAATTATTTAAATATTTAAATATAAAATATATTTATTCGGATTCGGATATTATCGGATACCAATATGCCTATATCCGTATCTGTATCCGCAATCGTCAGATTCGAATATGGATAATATCTGTTTTGTTTCGGATACGGATAATATCCGCTTTATTTCGGATACGAATGCGAATTTTTCGGACAAATATCGGATTTTTCGAATTTTTTTGATAGCCCTAGTTATTGGGACCAAAATACCATTTCAATCAGCTAACTACCAAGCACCAATATTATCTTTTATATTTGGTCAAAAATCTAATTTAATATAATAAGCTAATTTTATCTCAAAAAGCTAACTTCCAAACATGACCTAAATCTAACCGTGAATATTATAATATAATATTTAAACACGATTTTCATTTTTATGATTTTCAATAAATACAAATTTGATTTCAATTGTTATTTTTAATATTAAAAACAAAATTATTAATTTAATTTAGTAAATAAATGTATATAAATGAAAATATGTGTTATTTTATAATTTTTTGACTTTGATTACTAAATTGCAAGTTGACCATTAGTTCAATAATTTAATTACAACTTTTTAACAGTTCAATTAGTTAATTACAAGTTTATATTAGTTCACTTAGTCGAGTGCAAACTTTTTTGAGTTCAGTTACCCAGCTGCAAGTTTTAGGTCAGTTTGATTATGTTTTAGTATATTACCCCGATTTTTATTTAATCATTTCCATATATATATAGACACATACACGTCTACAAAATTTGTGATGTCAAGTAATTTAAAAAAAATGAGAAAAAGTTTAACATATCTATACAGTAAATGTATAATATCGTTCCTTTTATAAACAAAGAGTATATTAAGAAAGTTGGGAATATATGCAAGTATAAACCTTTCCGTGCAAATAAATATATTTAAAATTACATTAGAGTTTGAACGGAATTTGGTCATCATCCCATGAATGTATGATAAATGACTAGCTGGTAAAGGAACAAGTTTGTAGTTGTAGTCGTCTTCAACCATAATTTCCGCTCAAAATATTATTTATTCATAAATAATAAGATATTGTAGCCACAATGATCTTATCATCATGATTATATACACAAACACCATATTAATAACTACATTTATAGACTTTTCTGTGACTTTATTTTTTTACTTTCCTAAAAATATTAAGTAATGTTAACTTTATTTCTGAATAATAATGTAGTAAAAGAAATTAAAACTTCAAGCATAGTATCAGACCACACATATGTTTAACTTTTCCGATATATATTGATTTACAATGCCCATGTAAACGGAAAAGGTTTCTGGATAATCGGATTGATTTCAGATCGAATCAATTTCGAATATGATCAATATTCAAATTATGATATAATTGGGGACTATTCAGATCGGATTTGATATGAATGGTTTCGTCTCGAGGAATTAAAAACGGATGAAATTCAAATTTAGATCGGACAAAATCGGTTCGAATTAAATTTGGTTTGAATATTTTCATATCATAACAACTAAACTAAAACTCGATTTATCATTTTTTTAATTCATATTTATATCGGATCTTACACTTTGAATCATGTTCGGTTCGGCTAATTTATTAATCAATTTTGATCGGCTACAAATTATAATCGTTCTAGTATTTTAAATTATTTTCAGTTAAATTTACGATACTGGTAAATTTCAGATCAATTTAAATTAATTTCCAAATTGTTAGCAAATTTTATCTGTAATATTATTTTGTACAACTTGAACAATCAATAAATAAGAAATGTAGAAAGTTAGAACCAAGAATTATCGCGGTGACTTTAGCTTGAACTCGAATGCAAGATCATTTAAGGTCGATTGATTTAGCTATTTTGATATCAAACAGTTTTATGTATTCCAAATTTGCACTTAGATTTTTATTTTGAGAAAAACAATAATTTAAAGCTCAATCCTCAAGATTTCAAATATATAATTTTTTTTTATACTTAAAGGAGGAGGAGAGGTATGTACCAAGAAACAGTATAATACATCAAAATAAATAATATTATTTTCATCTCTATTTAAGAAATTATATGTAAATTTTTAATACAAAATCAAAATAATGAACTAAAGTTATGTTAAATTAATTATTAATTTAATATTTTATATTAATTAAAATCAATAATTTAAAGATATTTTAAACACATGTAATCATTTACGGATTCTTGATTTATAAATAAAGCCGGAACATTTCTTGAATCAAGAAATCTCTTATACCGCTCGATCTGTATAACAAATCAAATTTGTTGAGATACATTGTAATATGGGCTAACTTGCTAAGCCGTTATCAACTATAGTTAAGATATTAATTAACGTGTCCGTGTTTAAGTATCGTGGCAGAATTGATTTTGATTTGATAGTAAGGATTCTAATGGTGGATTGATTGAGACTAAGGTAGTATTTTACACTTAACATATTATTCTAGTACTAGCTGGGTTGACTACTGTTAGGGCGGAAATACGCGCTAAAAATACACGCAAGTATACGCGTTCGCAAGTAATATAGAATACTTTCTAGTTCGTTCCCACAGAGACTCAGACTAATTATTGTTTAATTAACTCACGCACCAATGTATGATTATTTCTCAATATTAAGACAATAACACTTAGAATTGTTGACTAATTATTAACTACAATTAATTACTTAGTTTATCACTTAAATAATACTTCAATTAACAATATTAAAACACTCATGAGATCACAACTTCATTATTATTTCCTTCAATAGTTATTGTTATTACCTTAGCATGTGACAGTGATGATATTAATCGAATAACACGAAACTGATAAAAGCCAACTTTCATTGTACTCATACCATTCTATCAAGCATCCACAATTAAGATAGAAGTTGAATATGCATCAATTATGTTGAGTTCCTATATGTCTACAGAAATTGACAACACAACGATTTTAAGCACTAGCTGGGTTGACTACTGTTAGGGCGGAAACACGCGCTAAAAATACACGCAAGTATACGCGTTCGCAAGTAATATATAATACTTTCTAGTTCGTTTCCACAGAGACTCAGACTAATTATTGTTTAATTAACTCACGCACCAATGTATGATTATTTCTCAATGTTAAGACACTAACACTTAGAATTGTTGACTAATTATTAACTACAATTAATTACTTAGTTTATCACTTAAATAACACTTTAATTAACAATATTAAAACACTCATGAGATCACAACTTCATTATTATTTCCTTCAATAGTTATTGTTATTACCTTAGCATGTGACAATGATGATATTAATCGAATAACACGAAACTGATAAAAGCCAACTTTCATTGTACTCATACCATTCTACCAAGCATCCACAATTAAGATAGAAGTTGAATATGCATCAATTATGTTGAGTTCCTATATGTCTACAGAAATTGACAACACAACGATTTTAAGCACAAGTTATTCCTTTTGATTACATAGGGCGAATAAAACTGTTAGAGTTACCCACTAATCATGTAACATCATACATGAACCTATGCTAGCATGGCAAGTTCTAAATCTCAAGCTCCACCGTCACTTCACAAGAGATTAACACCCTATCTTATATGTTCGCGACGCACATAAGACGAATACGCACAACCAATACTAGATATCATACAATCATCACACACTAAAGTATTAAACAATTAACTAAAGAATTCCATAGTAAATCCGTTGCGACCCCATGATCACGATTAGCCCATAATAGCACTTATCGTCATCATGGGTTCATATGAAATCATGATAAACAAACACAAGAAAATAATAACTAAACTAATTATATTAAATCAGAGTACATCACAAGAGTAACTAAGTTCAAAGTAAGAAAACTAGCATCCAACGTTACAACGAAATAAGAATCACAAGAAAATATGCTTCCTCTTCGTTGCTGTGTGCTAAAACGGTCTTCTTCCTTATCTCCTTCGCTCCTTGCTTAATACCACCATCCTCCTCGTGAAACGTCTCTAAATCTACTTATATAATAGTCCCATAAAACTCAGATTACATAGAAGTGGAAGCCAAACAGAAGTAGAAGTCTTAAAATAAATTATCTTTTTTCCCGACCCTGCGCGGCCGCTCAGCATAGCTGAGCGGGCGCTCAGGACCCTACTGGAAAAATTCTGAGTTTGCTTCGTTTCTTCGCCGTAATCTGTCCCTTTCCTTCCTCTCGCAATGGTGAACACATGCCAAGACTTATTCTTGATGATTACTCCTCTGAAATGCAACTAATACCCTGAAATGCATAAACACTAGAAAAATGCATCAAATACACAAAATACTTGATTCAAGGCACCAATTTAAGCTATTTCAAGATGTTCGAAGTGGTATAAAATGCCACTTATCACACCCCCAAACTTAAATTGATGCTTGTCCTCAAGCGTCACAGACTCAAAAACAAATAACAACATGCATGAATGCAATCTATATGAAATACAGCGATCCCCCTTACTACGAACAAACCAACCAAATTGCAACATCTCAACAATTGCAGTTAGGCGACTAAAGATCAATAAACTCATGCAAACGAACATACAGCCAGAAACGTGGTGGGTGCAGATGCTTAACAGATATGCTTTGGAACTAGACCAGTTATTATGACTCAACTATCATCAAGGCAATCACATGATTATACAAAGAATAAAAATTCTAGGCACAAAGTGACATATAACACTACAAGAATTCTGGAGCTTATTACGGAATCATGCATTTTATTCACGACAACAATGCTTATTTGACCGTGCAATAAGTGAGGTCCACAAAAGACTTATACAATGGTATCCATGTAGAGAGCGTTAGGTTAGCGGATCCCAGACTCTAAAAACTTTAGGTCACTAGGCACAAAGTCCCTTAAGAACTTAATAACTCGAATACCAAAGAGCCCACTCGTGATCAATTATGCATAAACACAATTTTTTTTCTTTTTTTTTTTTTTCAAAATTTCTGAGCAAGTGCGTTTCGCTCCATCTTGCTCAACCCTAGACTACTCGCATATCATGCGAGCCGGCTACTAGCCATTTGACGCCTAGCCACAACTAGCAACAAATTCCATTTTTACTCCATTTTTTTCTTTTTCATGCCTTTATCACTAAGAACCTATTATCAAATTCTAATCATAATAAATAGATTATCCTCGAAAACAATCAGATCATAACAACAATCTAGCCCTTAAGCATTCTCTAAGACTTAGTGAAAATACAAGTGCTTCTAGCATGCATATCAACCTACACAACTTAATATCACTTTAATGCTATCACTACACTCGCATCAATATCACAATTCAGTCGATAAATCATTGCAAAAGGGATCATGGTATATGCATGAGCTATATGATATGACAAACAAATAAAGCTATATAAAAAAAAAATATATGGCAAAAATTATGCAACTATATGAACTAACTATCATGAATATGCAGCTATATGACACACACAAAATAAATATTCCTTAACTACCACCCCCAAACTTAAAATCTTCACTGTCCCCAGTGAAGGTAGTAGAAAGGAACACAGGGTATACCTACTCGGAGTCATCATCATCATCACCCTCAGTGGGTGGAGTATCAGGCGGCGGGTATGCAGAGTCCTCACCAAAAACTGGCCACTGGATATCAGCTCCAAGGCCCCGAAACGCAGTCCCTAACGCAAGGGTGAGCTCCTGAGCAAACCTGCTCTGTGTCTCGTACATGATATCCATCCGCCGTGAAAGGCTCCTATACTGGGTATCAGCCATCCCAGCACCATCCTGAGCTCTCGAAGAACCAGCTTCATCACGCCTAGGCCTAGCCATAGTAGCACCTCGTGATGGACGCCCTCCTGGAAGACGATAACCCAGCCCATGCTCCTCGGGCTCACCACCGGTCCACTCCTACATCCCATTCAGAGTCCCAGAATCAATCGGAGCGGCCGACAACTGCAACTGCTCATGAGCCGGCCAGTTCACTCCCACTGCTCGGCAAAGCTTCGTGACCGTGGATGCATAAGGGATGTTCATGTGTTTAGCTCCCCTAAAAAACTTAAGAATTCCTTGGTAGATAAACTCACCAAGGTCCACATAGTACTCCTCATTAAGAATTCCCCACAACAACTGTGCTCTCTCAACTGTTACCTCGTGTGCATGCGAAGAAGGCAAAATATTAGCACAAATAAATGCATTCCATGCACGGGCATACCTGTTCATAGCGATCGCCGAAAAGTGACGATACTCATTAGTGCTGGTCTTGAAGGTCCAAACTGTGCCCAACCTATATAGAGTAGCACAAATCAAATCCAAATCGAAATCCTCAGCAGTCTTCTCATTCCAGTTCTCCTCCTCGGGCTTCCTCTCTCGCTGCCCAATCACACGGCGAATCGCCGCTGGGTGATAATCAACCGTCAGTCCTCGGACCACAGAAAACCCATTCTTCTCGGCCTTCGCGTTCGCATAGAACTCGCGAACCACGCTCATCGGCACTGCTTCGGGCGACTCACAAAAAGCTATCCACCCCTTCTCTGCAATCATAGGTAGCAACTCACCATCCATCCCCGATGGCAAAAACCCTCTCTCCTTCAGAATCGGCTTCCCCAAAAGCCTAGTGTACTCCTCCTCCGCAGCTCTGTCATTCAACTGAGGCCTCGCAGCAGTACCCCTTGATGAATCAGCAGTAGGGACTGTACTGCTGCTATCAATAGTTCGTGCTCTCTTGGGTGTCGTTGAATCTTGAATAAAAGTGTTTAAGAACTGAGTATTTGTGTTTGGGAGAGAGTTTGAGTGTAGAAAGTTTGTGGGGGATATGTAGGATAGGTGTATGTATATATAGGATGTGAATTAGGTTAAAACTAGATTAAAAGTGGGGTTGAGGGATAAAATGATGGGGTAGTAGGAAAAAATCGTGGGTTTATGGGCTAAAATTGGTTTTTTTATTTTTCTGATTTTTTTTGATTTTTTGTTGAACTTAAAATTTTTTTTCTAGCAGTCGACCCCTGAGCGGTCGCTCAGCAAAGCTGAGCGGGCGCTCAGCTTGCTGAGCGGTCGCTCAGCAGAGCTGAGTGGGCGCTCAGGGGGTCACTGAATTTTTTTTTCAGTCCCGTTTTTCTGATTTTTTTGTGTTTTTGGATAGGTTATTAACTTCTAAGGGTTCCTGTAACAACAAATCATGGGTTGCCTCCCATGCAGCACTTTTTTTTCGTCATTAGCTTGACGTTGTATACCTTCTTTAAGTTGACAATAAAATGGCACTAACCACTCCTCGGTTTGCCATGTCTCCATAGTAGTGCTTCAACCGCTGACCATTAACCTTGAATGCTTGGTCCGGATCATTCTCAAAAATTTTCACCGCTCCATGTGGAAACACAGTTTTTACAATAAAAGGTTCAGACCACCTTGATTTCAACTTCCCAGGAAAAAGTCAGAGACGAGAGTTGAATAAGAGAACTTGTTGCCCCGACATGAATAACTTAGGATGTAGCTTCCTATCGTGCAACCTCTTCACCTTTTCCTTGTACATTTTGTTATTCTCGTACGCTTGAAGTCGGAATTCATCAAGTTCATTAAGATGAAGCATTCTCTTCTTACCAGCTGCATCTAAATCCAGGTTCAACTTTTTCAACGCCCAGTAGGCCTTATGCTCAAGCTCCGCAGGTAAATGACATCCCTTATCGTACACCAACTGAAACGGGGACATACCAAGTGGAGTTTTGTATGCTGTTCTGTAAGCCTAAACAGCTTCATCGAGCTTTAAAGACCAATCCTTCCTTGACGGACAAACAACCTTCTCTAGAATGCGCTTGATCTCTCTGTTAGACACTTCCGCTTGACCATTTGTTTACGGATGATAGGTAGTAGTAACTCGATGATTCACATTATAACGATGCATCATAGAAGTGAACTTACGGTTGCAGAAATGCGACCCTTCATCACTTATGATTACCCGAGGTGTTCCAAACCTTGTGAAAATCTGCTTATGAAGAAAATTCAGCGCTGCCTTTGCATCATTTGTCGGTAGAGCTTTGACTTCTACCCATTTTGAGACATAATCGACTGCCAGCAAAATGTACTGATTATTGCAGGACGAGACAAAAGGCCCCATGAAATCGATTCCCCAAACATCAAAGTCCTCGACTTCAAGCATCACATTTAACGGCATCTCATCCTTTCTCGTCAAATTTCCCATTCTTTGGCAACGATCACACCTTAAAACAAACTGATGAGCATCCTTAAATAAAGTAGGCCAGAAAAAACCTACTTGCAGAATACGAGCTGCCGTCTTCTCACCACCATAGTGTCCACCATAAACTGTGGAGTGGCAGTCTCGTAATATCCCCTCCGTCTCACAGAACGGGATACATCTCCTGATGATCTGGTCAGCCCCCTGTCTAAACAAATATGGTTCATCCCACATATACCACTTCACCTCATGCAGAAACTTCTTCTTTTGAGCTGAGGTCAAATTAGGAGGCATTATATTATTGACAAGATAGTTTACAATATCTGCAAACCATGGCTCTTCCTCCTGAACTGCGAACAACTGCTCATCCGGAAAAGATTCATTGATCAATGTCTTATCTTATGAAGTAGACTCGGGATTCTCCAACCTAGAGAGATGGTCAGCTACTTGATTCTCAGTACCTTTTCGATCCTTGATCTCTAACTCAAATTCCTGAAGTAAGAGCACCCAACGAATGAGTCTCAGCTTCGAATCCTTCTTGGAAACCAAATAGCGAATGGCCGCATGATCAGTGAATACTGTCACTTTTGCCCCAAGCAGATAAGATCGAAATTTCTTAAAACCAAAGACTATAGCCAAGAGCTCCTTCTCCGTAGTGGTGTAGTTCATTTGGGCCCCATTTAAGGTCTTACTCGCATAGTAGACCACATGAAAGATATTATTCTTGCGCTGCCCCAGAACTGCACCTACCGCATAATCACTCGCATCACACATCATTTCAAACGGCTCTGTCCAATCTGGTGCTATAATAACTGGTGCAGTGATCAAACTCTTCTTGAGAGTCTCAAATGCTGCCAAACATTCATCATCAAATTTGAAAGGCACATCTTTCTCAAGCAAATTGCACAACGGCTTAGATATTTTCGAAAAGTCCTTGATGAACCGCAGATAAAAACCCGCATGACCAAGAAAACTACGGATTCCTTTCACAGAAATAGGTGGTGGAAGATTTTCAATGACTCCCACCTTGGCCTTATCCACCTCAAGACCCTTGCTAGAGACCTTATGCCCAAGAATAATGCCTTCACGCACCATAAAATGACATTTCTCCCAATTGAACACCAAATTAGTTTCCACGCACCTTTTGAGTACGACACAAAGATTATTCAAACATTCATCATACGAATGTCCAAAGACGGAGAAGTCGTCCATGAACACCTCGACATTATTTCCAATCATGTCAGAGAATATCGACATCATACATCTCTGAAAAGTGGCCGGTGCACCATATAACCCAAACGAAACTCTGCGAAAAGCGAACGTGCCAAATGGACACGTGAATGTGGTCTTTTTTTGATCCTCTGGTGCAATACAAATCTGATTATACCCTGAATAGCCATCCAGAAGATAATAATACTCATGACCAGCCAACCTGTCAAGCATCTGATCAATGAATGGAAGAGGGAAGTGATCCTTCCTTGTGGCTTTGTTCAACTTTCGATAATCCATGCATACTCTCCATCCTGTTACTATTCGAGTGGGGATGAGCTCGTTCTTCTCATTTGCTACCACAGTAATACCTCCTTTCTTAGGCACACATTATACGGGGCTCACCCAAGAACTGTCAGAAATAGGATAAATGATGCCTGCATCTAGCCATTTCAGAATTTCTTTCTTCACCACCTCCTTCATGATAGGATTAAGTCTACGCTGCTGCTCAACAGTCGGCTTACTACCTTCCTCTAGCAGAATCTTATGCATACAATATGAAGGACTGATCCCTTTGATGTCTGCTATGGTCCATCCAATAGCTGATTTGAATTCTCTCAAAATCCTTAAGAGCTTGTCTTCCTCACTACCTGAAAGGTCAGATGTAATAATAACAGGTAAAGTAGATGCATCACCCAAAAAAGCATACCTCAAGTGTTCTGGTAATGGCTTGAGCTCCAAGGTAGGTGCTTCCTCTATTGATGGTTTGAGCTTTCCTTCAGCATTCTTTAGGTCAGAAGTACCAAGAGATTCAAACGACATGTCCAGCTTTCGCTTCCAGGGGGAAGCATTCAGATATTGTAATTGCTTGTTGCCATCTTCATCATCACTGTCAAAATCCCCCACTAAGGCCTTTTCCAATGCATTAGACATTAGCATGTGATCGAGTTCTGAAGTAACCGCAGAATCAATCACATCTACTTTTAAGCACTCCTCCTATTCTGTAGGGAATTTCATTGCCTTGAACACGTTGAAGGTCACATCCTGATCTTGTACCCACATAGTAAGTTCACCTTTCTGCACATCTATCAAGGTACGGCCAGCAGCCAAGAAAGGTCTTCCCAAGATTATGGGAATCTTCTTATCTTCCTCAAAATCCAAAATAACAAAATCTTCAGGAAAGAAAAGCTTATCCACCTTGACTAGCACATCCTCCACTATGCCCCTTGGGTAAGTAATAGAACGATCAGCCAATTGTAGAGACATGTATGTGGGTTTTGGATCAGGCAAATCCAACTTTTTAAAGATCGACAACGGCATCAGATTGATGCTTGCTCCCAAATCACAAAGGCACTTGTCAAATGTCAACTTGCCAATGGTGCAAGGAATGGTGAAGCTACTTGGATCTTTAAGCTCCGGAGGTAACTTTTATTGCAGAACAGCGCTGCATTCTTCCGTTAGAGCAACGGTCTCAAGGTCATCCAGTTTCACCTTCCTTGAAAGAATACTCTTCATAAACTTCGCATAACTAGGCATTTGCTCCAGAGCCTCAGCGAAAGGTATATTGATGTGAAGTTTCTTGAACACCTCCAGAAACTTACCGAACTGTTTATCCAACTTTTGTTGCTGCAATCTATTAGGGAAAGATGGTGGAGGATAGAGCTGTTTCTCCCCTGTATTACCCTCAGGCAGAGTGTGTTCAACAGTATTCTTCCTTGGTTCCGCCGCTTTCTCCTTTTGCTTAGCTTCTTCATCTCTAACTTCAGCTTCTCCTTCTTTTGCCTTTTCAGCATCAGCAACTTACCCAGACCTTAAGGTAATAGCCTTGACTTGCTCTTTAGCTTCCTTTCCGCCTGGTACTTCCGTGTCACTGGGAAGTGTGCTAGGTTGACGATTTAGAACTGCATTGGCTATTTGACCGATTTGATTTTCTAAGGTCTTGATAGCAACCGCCTGACTCTTGCATAACAACTTAAGTTCATCAAAATCAGCACTAGTAGGTGCAGCTGCACTTCCCTGTTAAGGATATGATTGCCTTTGAGCATACTGCTGTGGTTGCTGGAATCCAAGTGGATTAAACTGTTTACTCACACCTTGCTGATATGGTGGCTGAATAGCATTCTGATTATTACCCCAGCTCAAATTTGGATGATTTCTGTTGTTAGGATGATAAGTAGCTGGCACAGGCTGCTGTTGTCGCTGATAATTATTCACATACTGAACAGATTCATTGACAAGAGAACACTGATCTGTAGCATGAGAACCTGCACAAAGCTCACAAACCATAGCTATTTGATTAACTCCATATGTAGCTAGAGAATCAACCTTCATTGACAGCGCCTGGAGTTGCGCTGCAATAGCGGTGGTTGCATCGACTTCCAGAATACCTGCTACCTTCCCAGGCATCATCCTCTGAGTTGGGTTTTGATGCTCATTTGCAGCCATAGTCTCGATAAGATTATAAGCCTCAGTATAGCTTTTAGCCCATAAGGCGCCTCCAGCTGCTGCATCGAGCATGGGCCGAGATTGGGCCCCCAAACCATTATAGAAACCAGTGATCACCATCCAATCGGGCATTCCATGATGTGGACACTTTCTCAACATTTTCTTGTAGCGTTCCCAAGCTTCGCACATAGATTCTATAGGTTGCTGCGCAAACTGAGTAAGAGCACTCCTCATAGCAGCAGTCTTTGCCATCGAATAAAACTTCACCAGAAACTTTTGCGCAAGATCTTGCCAAGTAGTGATGGACCCAGCTGGTTCAGAATGTAACCAGTCCTTAGCTTTGTCCCTCAGTGAGAATGGGAAAAGCCTCAGCTTGATAGCCTCATCAGTCACGCCATTATACTTGAAAGTGCTGCAGATCTCGACAAAATTCCTTATATGCATGTTGGGGTCTTCTGTCGCTGCTCCTCCAAAAGAAACAGAATTCTGTACCATCTGAATAGTGCCCGGCTTGATTTCAAAGGTGTTAGCTTGAATAGCCAGATGAAGAATGCTTGACTGAATGTCATCAATTTTAGGCCGAGAAAAGTCCATAAGAGCTGGATCAGCCTGAACAATACGATCACCCATGATTACTGGTTCTTTCTGCTCAGTTCCTGAATCCGAATCTTCAAAATCTATCTTCTCCGGAATATCAAAAACTTTGTCTGTCTCCTCAGCTGTATCTAAAGTCCTCTTGCGAGTACGAGAACGAGTTTGTCTGTTAGGGCGGAAACACGCGCTAAAAATACACGCAAGTATACGCGTTCTCAAGTAATATAGAATACTTTCTAGTTCGTTCCCACAAAGACTCAGACTAATTATTGTTTAATTAACTCACGCACCAATGTATGATTATTTCTCAATGTTAAGACACCAACACTTAGAATTGTTGACTAATTATTAACTACAATTAATTACTTAGTTTATCACTTAAATAACACTTCAATTAACAATATTAAAACACTCATGAGATCACAACTTCATTATTACTTCCTTCAATAGTTATTGTTATTACCTTAGCATGTGACAGTGATGATATTAATCGAATAACACGAAACTGATAAAAGCCAACTTTCATTGTACTCATACCATTCTACCAAGCATCCACAATTAAGATAGAAGTTGAATATGCATCAATTATGTTGAGTTCCTATATGTCTACAGAAATTGACAACACAACGATTTTAAGCACAAGTTATTCCTTTTGATTACACAGGGCGAATAAAACTGTTAGAGTTACCCACTAATCATGTAACATCATACATGAACCTATACTAGCATGGCAAGTCCAAAACCTCAAGCTCCACCGTCGCTTCACAAGAGATTAACACCCTATCTTATATGTTCGCGACGCACATAAGATGAATACGCACAACCAATACTAGATATCATACAATCATCACACACTAAAGTATTAAAAAATTAACTAAAGAATTCCATAGTAAATCCGTTGCGACCCCATGATCAAGATTAGCCCATAATAGCACATATCGTCATCATGGGTTCATATGAAATCATGATAAATAAACACAAGAAAATAATAACTAAACTAATTATATTAAATCAGAGTACATCACAAGAGTAACTAAGTTCAAAGTAAGAAAACTAGCATCCAACGTTACAACGAAATAAGAATCACAAGAAAATATGCTTCCTCTTCATTTCTGTGTGCTAAAACGGTGTTCTTCCTTATCTCCTTCGCTCCTTGCTTAATACCACCATCCTCCTCGTGAAACGTCTCTAAATCTACTTATATAATAGTCCCATAAAACTCAGATTACATAGAAGTGGAAGCCAAACAGAAGTAGAAGTCTTAAAATAAATTATCTTTTTTCCTGACCCTGCGCGGCCGCTCAGCATAGCTGAGCGGGCGCTCAGCTTCCTGTGCGGCCGCGCTGAGCGGGCGCTCGGGACCCTACTGGAAAAATCCTGAGTTTGCTCCGTTTCTTCGCCGTAATCTGCCCCTTTCCTTCCTCTCGCAATGGTGAACACATGCCAAGGCTTATTCTTGATGATTACTCCTCCGAAATGCAACTAATACCCTGAAATGCATAAACACTAGAAAAACGCATCAAATACACAAAATACTTGATTTCAAGGCACCAATTTAAGCTATTTCAAGATGTTCGAAGTGGTATAAAATGCCACTTATCAACTACACACGTTGACAACCCAGCTAGTACTAGAATAGTCTGTTAAGTGTGAAATACTACCTTAGTCTCAATCAATCCACCATTAGAATCCTTACTAATAACATAATTAATAAACATATATCCACCATTAGATATAAACATATATCCACCATTAGATATAAACATATATCTATTCTTAAGTCAAGTGAATCTGATATGAACAGATAATCAGATTCTATGTGTATCTATATATATATCTGTTAAGAATAAAGAAGGCCTCTATCGACGATTATCAATAAACTAGACTGGACACAAAACCAATATATGCACTGTAACCTGTTGATCAGTCAGGATAAAGTGCGGATCTATACCCATCTGTATAAACACACCATCATATCGGGTACCCCGACTCATTTTGACCTTATATCAAAAAGGTCAAGCCATCTCTGGCCATATTTGTAACCATCCAGTCCATAAATTAGCATCTGGAACAATCGGTATGCTTGATGTATCCTAATATCACAATTAATATCAAGATATAGGCAATGAGTATTCCATTGGAATATGAATAGAGTATTCAACATATCAAAGACAATCAGAGTTAAAATAAAAGTATGATCAAAAGAACAATACTTGTGTTTCAGTGTATTTGAATATGAATTATCAGTATTCAATGTGTCAAGAAATTGAATGAGATAAAACAATTCACTATTCTGGATTTAGAATAGGGGAAAAACTTGTCTGGTGTACGAGCTATTCCAAATCTATCACTGGCTTGAACTGCCTCGCTGGATTCGTATCTATTAAGGAAAAATACTAATTTAATTGACTTATACTTCAATCGTATATCAATCTGAATCCACGCAACCCTTATCGTCTACCCGTACGATACTAATGGACTTGTATAATACTTAACTAGCATTTATAACTCAATTAACCACATAAATCACATAGCACGTAAGTTAGATAGTCATCCTGGTCTCTAAAATATTTTTAGAATTGAATTCGAGTCATTATTCGTATTATTGAACAATATATGACTCGTTTCCTAATTTTTAGAATTTATTAGACTCGTATTCCTAATTAATCGGGTCTACAAGTAAATAATTATCGAACTCCGACTCGTTACGGAAAGAAATTTAGATTTAAACTATTTTTATCGGAAACAGATCATATTTTGAATTTGGGAGCCTTCGTTTCATGTAAAACGGATTAACGGTTCAATTAATATTCAATTAATAAGAATAACATAATTATTATTCAAAATAATTAATTATCCAAATTAATTAAATATTAATTACATTTTTAAATAATTATTTAGGAAAAATCAGAATTAAAAATGATTTTCTCATAATTTTTGGAATTTAAATGAATTTAATATAAATTATTTAAATAAACTGATTAATTATCAAAATTATTAATCAATTTAAATAAATAATAAATAAATAATTTTTAAATTTTGGAAAATAATTCAAATTTATTTATAAAACAAATAATTATTTAATTTAATTAATTAATCAATTTATTTTAATAATATAAAACTAATTTTTGAATTTATAAAATAAAAATAAAAATAATTACCAAGAACAGTTTTCAAAAATTGGTTTAGGGTTTTTCAGATCAAAACCGGGTTTTAGAAAAGGGTTGGAACCGGGTGTTGCTAAGAACAGATTCGGGTCACCAAGAACCCAGAATCTGACAACGATTCCGGCCACTGGAATCTTTTTCCGGTCAACTCCGTTCTTGCCAAAAACAACAGTGTTTGGTGTTTTTTTTTTACATGATTTTCATTCTAAACAAACTTATTAACACATCTCAGGCAACCATCGACCATAACAACCCCTAGAAATTGAAATTGAAAATCTATGAATCAAAACACGAAATTGATGATATAAACATGTAGAACAAATCAAGAGCATCGATTTGAGTCCTTACATGATATAATTTGGTGCTCAGAATCGATCAAAATCACAGTTTGATTCCTTGACCCGAATTCAAGAACCCTACCCAAATTTCAGAATTTTTTTTGTGAATTTTTGTGAATTTTTTCCTATTTTTTAATAATTAATTAATAAAATTAGCCTATTTATAATTACAGAATAATAGCCCTAATTAAAATTTAGGCCCCAATTATATATCTTAATAAAAATTAATTGGCCCTTAATTAATAATTTATGGGGAATAATTTTTAAATTTTTAATTTTAAATAAATACAAAATATATGCCAAAATTTTCCAAAAATTGTGAATATTTCAAAAATGCAAAGAAATGAAATATTTGAAAGTCCCATGATTTTATAAAAATAAAAATATGATTTTTGTGGGATTTTGAGCACCCGTAGGGCCCGGAAAAAACCCTTTTTCACGAAACAAAATATTTACTATATTAACTGGATGTTCAGAATATGTTGTGTACTTGATGATTTCATTAACAAAACACCTTGGTAGATTTTACTTAGTGAAAAATGTAGCACTCGACGGATAAAGATTATAGTCCCGACGAATGAATAAATATAGTCCCGACGGATGATGATTTTATTATCCATCGAGTGAGTAGCTTATGTAACAATAAGTCAGTAGCACATTTCTGCATACACATTGTTTAGATTCTGTAAGTAGTACTCAAATCATGTTGACTTTAACTAGATATGCAGAATAGGTTGATTAATTGTACATAGATGATGTCTTGTAATTCTGCATAAATGAAATGAAGTCAAGTGCCAGATTGCTACCCAACGGATAAACAACAATGCCATTCGACGGATGATCAACAAGACAACCCGATGGATGATCATGAACTCGACCGATGATCATGAACTCGACGGATAAAGAATTCAAACATCTGTTGACAGTGACAACACAGTCACATGCATCGAGTGTATGCAAATGGAATGTGGAAGCATATTCAACTGGGTTTTAGAGAACAAAGAAGCATTGGCATTTCCATGCTATTATGAAGATATTCAAAGATGCTGGAAAAGAGTAATGGAGTAGCATAGTATTAGACTTGATAGTTTTTGTTTTATTATCCTGTCTTATTACTTTGTAATCTTGGTGATATATAAACCAAGAAGTAGCAAATAGAACAACTAACTAAGTAACCAAGAGAGAAACATTTGTAAGCTGTATTCGTAGCATTTCTCTACAATCTTAGTTGTTGACAATTTGTAAGCAGCTGTGAGCTAATTGCTACACAGAGTTCTCTTGATATATTATATATCTCTGGTGGATACATTCAAATCCACCAGAAAGTTTTTAAAGACTTGTGTTTTTAATTACTTGTGTTTTGATTCATTTCATGTTATTATTCCGCACTTTGCAAATCAATTCACACTGATATATATATATATATATTTAAGTTAGAACAATTTTATTTGTGAAATTTTTTCAATAATTCCATTCAACCCCCTTCTGTAATTCTTGTTGCATTGTTAAGGGACTAACAATTGGTATCAGAGCAAGCTCTTGATAAACAAAGAGTTTAAAGATCACAATAAAATAGCAAGATGAACAAGAAGGATGTTGGAGTCAAGATTCCTTTTCTGGATAAAGATAATTACCATCACTGGAAGGTAAAGATGCATCTTAATTTACTTTCTCAAGATGAGGCCTATGTAGATTGCATAGAAAGAGGCCCTCATGTACCAGTGAGAGCTACAACTGGAAATGAGTCATCTGTCCCCAAGCCAAGGCATGAATGGTCTGATCCTGATATTGAACAAGTCAGGAAAGATAAGAAGGCCATGAATATCATGTTCAATGGAGTTGATGGTGATATGTTTGACAACATCATCAATTGCAAAACTGCCAAGGATATTTGGGATACAATACAGATTATCTGTGATGGCACTGAGCAAGTTAGAGAAAACAAGATGCAGCTACTGATTCATCAATATGAGCATTTTCATAGTGAATAAAGTGAGTCTCTCACTGACATCTTTAGTAGGTTTCAAAAACTATTAAATGCTCTGAAGTTGCATGGAAAGGTCTATCAGACAAAAGACTCCAATCTGAAGTTCCTTAGATCTCTTCCAAAGGAATGGAAACCTATGACAGTCTCATTGAGAAACTCTCAAGATTACAAGGAGTTTACTTTAGAGAGACTGTATGGCATCCTGAAAACCTATGAGCTTGAAATAGAGCAAGATGAGAGGATGGAGAGAGGAAAGAAGAAAAGAGGATCTATTGCACTAGTTGCTGAGTTAGAGAAAGAGAAGGAGATGAAGATGTAAGCTGTTGAATTAACTTCAAAGGTCTGTGAAAACAAGGGTAAGGGGCTGGCAGCAAAAAATGAAGATTCTTTGAGCCAAGATGACATGGAAGATATTGATGAACATCTAGCATTTCTTTCCAGAAGATTTGCCAAGCTCAAGTTCAAGAAGAACTTTGGAGTAGCTAAGCCAAATGGAAACATGATGGATAAATCAAAATTCAAGTGTTTCAAATGTGGCTTGGCAGGGCACTTTGCCAGTGAGTGTAGAAAGTCAGATTCCAACAAAAAGAAGTTCGAGCTTGTGAATTATAAACAGAAATACATTGAGCTGCTCAAACAAAAGGAAAGGGCTTTCATTATACAGGAAAATAACTGGGCTGCAGATGGTCTGGATGAGGATGAGGATGTCAACTATGTCAATCTAGCCCTAATGGCCAAGTCTGATGAAACAGAGACAAGTTCTTCAAGTAATCAGGTAATCACCACTAACCTCGCACATTTATCTAAATCTCAGTGTAATGATGCTATAAATGACATGTCTACAGAATTATATCATTTGCGTGTTACACTTAAGTCTCTTACTAAAGAAAATGCTAAAAACAAAGAAAATAATTTGTTTTTAAGTGAGAGGAATAATGTGCTAGAATCTCAGTTCATTGAATTTGAAAAATTAAGAATTGAGTGCAAAATTGCTAAGGATGAATTAACTGAGTCCTTGAAGAAAGAAGAGATCTTGAAGAAGCAACTTGAACGAGAACAGGAGGTGATTAAGGCATGGAAAACATCTAGAGATGTTCATGCTCAAATCACCAAAGTTCAAGGGATTGAGTCCTTTTGTGATGCATCCTGGAAGAAGAACAAGGAGAAGTTGGAATCCAATTTGGTAGAAGGATTGCTAACAGATGTAGACTCGACGGATGATGAGGGTCATCCATCGGATAACAAAAAGGGCTATCCGTCGAGTGATATAAATCCTCATCCGTCGACTATGAGCAAGCCTGTGAGTAAAGCCAAGCTTGTCAAGTTAAATGAGAGATATGGATTAGTTTCCAAGAATTTTGTTCCAGGAGAATCTAGTCAAGTGAAGAAGGAGAAGAAGGCTAATGTTGGTCATATGTGTTGGATTTTTAACGCAGCGGGGGCATGGCAAAACACTTTTACACATACAAAATCCAAATAAAAGCATATAAATCGTGAATAAAAATTCGAGGGATCGAATCTAACCTTTTAAAATAATTCGGAGACAACGATCAGAGATCCTTAGCAGTTGCTCCTCAAGTGTGAAGCACTCCACCGGTATCCACCAAGAAAACGATGTTAAGGGGGAGGAAGGAGGTGGAGAGAATTGGGTTTTCCAAACTTTTTGGGTTTTCGGGTTTGATGTGGGTTCGAATAAAATAGGGTCTATAATAGTGTATTTATAGGCAAAATTTTCAGCTGAAATTTTCCCATATTATTATTATTATCCCATTTATTATTCTCACTAATAATTAAAACACCTTTTAATCATTAATCCTTTTTCTAAACACTTTAGAAATAATTCTCTCTCTTGATTTAATTTCCAAAAATTAAATCCTTTAATTAATAATATTAAGAACTTTTCTTAATTAATTTATAATCAATTAAATCTCATTTAATCAATTATTAAATTTGCCAATTAATTATTTATTTCACAAATAAATAATTATTAGCCATTATTAATTAATTCCTCCACCATTAAATCATTCTCTTTTTATGGTGTGACCCTGTAGGTTCAATATTAGGCCGGTAGTAGAAATAAATAATAATAAAACTATTTTATCATTATTTATATAAATTCTCTAATTTATTAAATATGATTAATTAATTAATCACATTTATTCTACATCGTGAGGGATACTTCTCAGCATATCGCGACTATCCGGATAATATGAATTCACTGCTTAGAATACCAAGAACCTATTCAGTGAATAGTTATCGTACAATAAACTCCTTCTACCCTACAATGTCCCGATTAAATACAAGGCATGGATCTCGTGTCAAGCCTATCTAATTCAATCACTTGCTTACCATTTACTATTCGCAGTTCTATGCAAATTAGAAACTCCTTTCTAATTTCATTCACTCTGGCCAGAGATTCCTGAACTAGCATAAGTGGATCAGCCTTGAACATTCGCTTCCTTCACTGGAAGGGGTAGATCCTTTATTGATCATACACTATCTTCGTGTACAAATTCCTATACCCAGAAGAGCCCTAATAATTGTCCCTGGAGACTAAGAACTAAACCAAAGCATAGTTCAATGTACACAAGATGACTATGATGACCTCAAGTCTAAGGATACTTGTACAACTATCACTATGTGAACAACTGCTGACACGTGAGTGAACTCCATCAGTTGTTCAGCTGTGCGAGTCATGTTCAGTGAACTTATTCTATAATAAGCACCCACATACTAGCTATAGTGTCACCACACAAATGTCTATGAGAACAGACATCCTTCATAATGAAGCAAGCATAGTATGTACCGATCTTTGTGGATTATTAATTACCAGTTAGTAATCCTATGACCAGGAACTATTTAAGTTTAGAGTTATCATCTTTTTAGGTCTCACTATTATGATCTCATCATAATCCATAAAAAGCTTTACTCTAAACTATGGTATATCTTATTTAAACACTTAAATAGATAAAGCCCGTAATAAAAACAAAATAAGTCTTTTATTAATATCAATGAAATCAAAACAGATTACATAAAAGTTATTCCTAAATCCTTATACATGATTGGACTTAGGACATATTCCTTTCAATCTCCCACTTGTACTAAAGCCAATCACTCTGGTATCTAATACCCATCTTGTCTTTATGACGATCAAAGTGACTTTCATAAAGTAGCTTTATGAGTGGGTCTGCTATATTGTTATGTGTGTCAACTCTAATTCAATACAATACAAGAAATGTTACCGCGCTCCCACTAACCCTTTTGTAGACGCATGGTTCATCTACGTTTTTTTGATAAAATCAAACTCTTTGATTGTCTCATCAAAACGAATGTTCCATCTTTTGAGAAGCTTGCTTTAAACCACATATGGTTCGCAGCAGCTTACACACTGGGTTTTCATTTCCCTTGGAAAGAAAACCATCTGGCTATTTGCCAGATCACATAGTCGTAGTAAGCAGCATTCACAATCAAAATCCGAACTGATTTTAACAGGGCTACAGGTAAAAGGTTTCCTCAAAGTCAATCCATTGCCTTTGTTTGAATCCTTTTCCCAAAAGCCTGGCCTTAAAGGTCTCCACCTGGCCATCTGCTATAATCTATCTTTTGTATACCGTATACATAGATTCCATTCTGGATTTCATGGCACTATGCCATTTCTTCGAGTCAACACTACTCATAGCCTCATTATAGGTCACAGGGTCGTCATCATTAATGATCGACAACTCATTGTCATTCTCAATGACAAGGCCATATTACCTCTCAGGTTGGCGAGACACTCTCCCTGACCTATGAATGGGCTGTTCCATAAAAGGTTGTTCAGTCAGAACAGGTGTTTCCACTCGATCTGTAGTAGTTTGTGCTTCTTGAACTTCATCAAGTTCAATTTTGCTCCCACTGTTTCCTTCAAGGATAAAATCCTTTTCCAAGAAGGTAGCATGTCTGGAGACAAATACCTGATGATCGGTGCAAAAGTAATACCCTAAAGTCTCTTTAGGATATCCCACAAAACTACATTTTCCGGATCGATATTCCAGCTTATCTGGGTCAACTTTCTTGATATAAGCTGGACATCCCCAAATCTTAACGTGTTTAAGACTCAGTTTCCTTTCTTTCCATATCTCATACGAAGTTTGAGGAACAAATTTTGGAAGGCACCTTATTCAGTAAATATGCTGAGGTTTCCAATGCATAACCCCATAGGAATACTGGAAGATTTGCATAGCTCATCATGGACCGAACTATGTCTAACAAAGTTCGATTTCTCCTTTCAGATACTAATCTGGAGGAGTCCACCGGGAGACTATACCATTTACTTTGAGATAATCCAGAAACTCTCCGTTCAAGTATTCACCACCTCGATCTAATCGAAGAGTTATAATACTATGTTTGGTTGTTTCTCCACTTCATACTTATATTCTTTGAACTTTTCAAAGGCCTCAGACTTGTGTTTCATCAAACACATATCCGAATCCAGATCTATCATCTATGAAAGTAATGAAGTATGAAAATCCACCCATGGCTTGCGTAGACATTGGTCCACATACATCTATGTGTACCATTCCTAGCAAATTTGCAGCCCTCTCTCCATGTCTACTAAATGGAGACTGCAATGCCACTATAAAGTGAGATTTTCATCATCCCTTTTCTTTTATTAGTTTGTTCAATCTGAAATAAATTATGTCACATACATACAGACCATTATTTAAAGTACCACGTCCATAAAGAATATTATCTCTAAGAATAGAACATTAATTATTCTCAATAATAAATGAAAAATCCAGCCAAGTCTAACATGGGAATAATATTCCTCACAATCGAGGGAACAAAATGACAATTAATTAAAACAATAGTCTTGCCCGTAGGCATATGTAAATGAAATGATTCTACATCTTCAGCAGCAACTCTTGCTCCATTTCCCATCAGTAGAATCACCTCCTCTTCCTCAAGAGTTCTACTTCTCCTTGGTCTCTACAACAAATTGCAGATGTCAGAACCATAGGCGGTATCTAATACCCAAGTAGAAATTTGGCTTAATGACATATTCACTTCTATCATGAACATACCTGAATCAGAAGCGGCAGTCTCACTACCCTTCTTCTTCCTCAATTCTGCAAGGTAAACCTTGCAGTTACTCTTCCAGTGCCCCACCTTGTTACAGTGAAAGCAAACAACTTTGCTCTTGGGGTCTTCAGCTTTTGGTGGAACCGGCGTTTTCTCACCTACTTTCTTCTTCTTGGAAGAGTTCCTCTTCCTTTTCTTAGGATTGGAACTTCACCAATTAGAAGAATAGAACTCTTCTTAGGGGGGAAATTCGATTCCGTAGTCTTCAACATGTTGTGGAGTTCAGGCAGGCTGACATCCAACTTATTCATGTGAAAGTTCACAACAAACTGCGAGAACGAACTCGGAAGCGATTGCAAGACCAAGTCTTGGCTCAGCTCCCCATCCATGGCAAAACCAAGTTGTCCAAGACGTTCAATCAAATTGATCATCTTAAGTACATGGTCATTCACAGATGATCCCTCAGACATCCTACACCCGAACAGCTCCTTCGATATCTCATATCGAGCTGTCCTCCCCGCCACATCATACAACTCTTGTAGATGCATGAGGATAGTGTGAGCATCCATATGCTCATGTTGCTTCTGTAGATCAATGTTCATGAAAGCTTGCATGATGCATTGAGCAACATTTGCATCATCTATCCACTTACGATACACAACATGTTCATCATTATGTACATCACTAGCAGGATCAATAGGCTTAGGTGAGTCAATCACGTATTCCAGCTTCTCAATCCTGAGAACAATTCTCAAGTTTCGAAGGCAGTCAACATAATTAGGACCAGTCAATTTGTGAGCATCTAGTATGCTCCTGAGTGATAGTGCAGAAGACATAACATACAAAGTAAATCTGTAAATGATAAACACATAACAACACTTAGCAAATATTCGATTTCATTTCAAAACAATATATGAATCGGGTCTTTATTCATAAGTGGCTCCCACTACTTTTCCTAATTTATTCAACCCCCTACATGAAAAATTAAGCATTCATAATGCTAGTGGGAATAGGGATCCTACATTCCATAACACAACCCCGGCTGTGGCACGAAATGCCATGTAATGTTCAATAGGCAGACAACTCTTGTCAATTACATCTAATGTTATTCCCTAATCAAACTTTAGCCTCTTGAATAATTGAGTCACGGCTGTGGCACGATAAACTCAATATTCTAAGTCAAGTCTAACCCAACATTCCGTACAATTGAATCAGTCCCCAAAGGCCCACGGCTGTGGCACGTAACGACCTTTAGATTCTTATTCAATATACACATCTCTATGTAATAGACAAGTATTTCTTATTTCGAAATCAAAGCCCTCGGCTGTGGCACGAAACGATAATGATTCAAAAACAAGAACTACTTTCTACCATGTTGGAAGGCTATGACCGACACAAGCCCGTTGTGTCATTGGCCAATTACTACTTGATATTATTTAATTTTAGAGGGATTATATTACGTTACAATCATAATCATATTATAAAGAGATTCTTCCTTTTAAATTAAATATTTCAAATCAATAATCAATAATCAGATGATTCCCAGATCGGGTGGAACATTGTCAAGAGGCGTCACTTAATAACCCTTTCTTACAGATAGAAATCTGTTGTTGACAAAATCGTCCTTTCTCTCATATCGAAAATTCATATTCAATTACGTATTTCATAAACACAAGAATCTCATGATTGTATTCATAATATTGTTCTTAAGGTTATGAAACCATTTCACTATACTAGGTTGTCTAACAAACGCCTTATGTTCATTTAAGTTCACCTAAATCTATCATCGCATGATAAACTAAGTATATATCACATATATAAACATGAATAAACATCAAGGTAGGCATGTTACATCATCTAGCACATAGGTCTAAGCATTATACATCTCTATGTATCACATGAAGCATTTAAAAGCAACTAAAACAGTTAAAAATAGCTTTAAAACACTTCATGGAAATATAAACCGTTCAAAACTTTTATATAAACTAAAATTGATCACTCCATTAGATCCGTCTCGAAAAAATGAATCCAACGGTATATTGCACGCCTAAAACGGAGTTACGAAACTCCCAGAAAATCAATTTTAAAATCAACAGAAGGGCTGTAACGCAATACAGGAACGCGTTACAGGACCTGTAACGCATTCCGGTGATGCGTTACACCCCTTTTCAGCCATTAAAGGGTGTAACGCATTCCGTGAATGCGCCACAGGTGTGTAACGCATTATAGGAATGCGTTACACCCCTATTTTTTTTTGTTTTTCTGCAGCAACCGTCACTTCTTCCTCCTCGAACGCCGCGCCGCCAGAACAGCAACAGCAGATGACAGATATATTCTTTACCGTACAACAACACAGATATATAACACAGACAGTACAAATATATATACATACATGCAATTCATATATATACATATATCTTTATTTAATTACGAATTTAATTACTATAACTTCAAAAATTCATAATAAAAAATCTATACATCATAAAATTATGAAAAAAATATCCAGACGATCTGCAACACTTGTAGAACCCAGATCAACATTCAAAATTATTCTGAGAAACGATTTCTCATCAGACAAAATTAATCCATAATATAACTTGTAAAAATCATAATTAATTCATACAAGCACATAAAATTCTGAAATTTTTACCACAGATCTATATGCATACAACCTATGCTCTGATACCATTGTTGGATTTTTAACGCAGCGGGGGCATGGAAAAACACTTTTACACATACAAAATCCAAATAAAAGCATATAAATCGTGAATAAAAATTCGAGGGATCGAATCTAACCTTTTAAAATAATTCGGAGACAACGATCAGAGATCCTTAGCAGTTGCTCCTCAAGTGTGAAGCACTCCACCGGTATCCACCAAGAAAATGATGTTAAGGAGGAGGAAGGAGGTGGAGAGAATTGGGTTTTCCAAACTTTTTGGGTTTTCGGGTTTGATGTGGGTTCGAATAAAATAGGGTCTATAATAGTGTATTTATAGGCAAAATTTTCAGCTGAAATTTTCCCATATTATTATTATTATCCCATTTATTATTCTCATTAATAATTAAAACACCTTTTAATCATTAATCCTTTTTCTAAACACTTTAGAAATAATTCTCTCTCTTGATTTAATTTCCAAAAATTAAATCCTTTAATTAATAATATTAAGAACTTTTCTTAATTAATTTATAATCAATTAAATCTCATTTAATGAATTATTAAATTTGCCAATTAATTATTTATTTCATAAATAAATAATTATTAGCCATTATTAATTAATTCCTCCGTCATTAAATCATTCTCTTTTTATGGTGTGACCCTGTAGGTTCAATATTAAGCCAGTAGTAGAAATAAATAATAATAAAACTATTTTATCATTATTTATATAAATTTTCTAATTTATTAAATATGATTAATTAATTAATCACATTTATTTTACATCGTGAGTGATGCTTCTCAACATATCGCGACTATCCGGATAATATGAATTCACTGCTTAGAATACCAAGAACCTGTCAGTGAATAGTTACCGTACAATAAACTCCTTCTACCCTACAATGTCCCGATTAAATACAAGGCATGGATCTCGTGTCAAGCCTATCTAATTCAATCACTTGCTTACCATTTACTATGCGTAGTTCTATGCAAATTAGAAACTCCTTTCTAATTTCATTCACTCTGGCCAGAGATTCCTGAACTAGCATAAGTGGATCAGCCTTGAACATTCGCTTCCTTCACTGGACGGGGTAGATCCTTTATTGATCATACACTATCTTCGTGTACAAATTCCTATACCCATAAAAGCCCTAATAATTGTCCCTGTAGACTAAGAACTAAACCAAAGCATAGTTCAGTGTACACAAGATGACTATGATGACCTCAAGTCTAAGGATACTTGTACAACTATCACTATGTGAACAACTGCTGACATGTGAGTGAACTCCATCAGTTGTTCAGCTGTGCGAGTCATGTTCAGTGAACTTATTCTATAATAAGCACCTACATACTAGCTATAGTGTCACCAAACAAATGTCTATGAGAATAGACATCCTTCATAATGAAGCAAGCATAGTATGTACCGATCTTTGCGGATTATTAATTACCAGTTAGTAATCCTATAACCAGGAACTATTTAAGTTTAGAGTTATCATCTTTTTAGGTCTCACTATTATGATCTCATCATAATCCATAAAAAGCTTTACTCTAAACTATGGTATATCTTATTTAAACACTTAAATAGATAAAGCCCATGATAAAACACTTAAATCTGTGCACAGCAACTGCCAGCAGCAATATATTCGGCTTCAGCTGTAGAGGTAAACCCAGCTGAAGCCAAGTTTTGGTGTTCCTTTGAGATATCTGAAAATTCTCTTAATAGCTACTAAGTGAGATTCTCTAGGATCAGCCTGAAATCTAGCACACAAACATGTAGCAAACATTATATCTGGCCTACTTGCTGTTAAGTACAGAAGTGAGCGAAACATGCCCCTATAACTTGAAATATCCACAGACTTTTCAGTAGTGTTTAATTCAAGCTTGGTTGCAGTGGCCATGGGAGTTTTTGCAGATGTGCAATCCATTAGATCAAACTTCTTTAAAAGATCATAAATATATTTAGTTTGACTAATGAATATTCCATCACTAACTTGCTTAACTTGCAAACCAAGAAAGTAAGTTAGTTCTCCATAGTTTAGAGTAAAGCTTTTTATGGATTATGATGAGATCATAATAGTGAGACCTAAAAAGATGATAACTCTAAACTTAAATAGTTCCTGGTCATAGGATTACTAACTGGTAATTAATAATCCGCAAAGATCGGTACATACTATGCTTGCTTCATTATGAAGGATGTCTATTCTCATAGACATTTGTTTGGTGACACTATAGCTAGTATGTAGGTGCTTATTATAGAATAAGTTCACTGAACATGACTCGCACAGCTGAACAACTGATGGAGTTCACTCACATGTCAGCAGTTGTTCACATAGTGATAGTTGTACAAGTATCCTTAGACTTGAGGTCATCATAGTCATCTTGTGTACACTGAACTATGCTTTGGTTTAGTTCTTAGTCTCCAGGGACAATTATTAGGGCTCTTCTGGGTATAGGAATTTGTACACGAAGATAGTGTATGATCAATAAAGGATCTACCCCTTCCAGTGAAGGAAGCGAATGTTCAAGGCTGATCCACTTATGCTAGTTCAGGAATCTCTGGCCAGAGTGAATGAAATTAGAAAGGAGTTTCTAATTTGCATAGAACTACGCATAGTAAATGGTAAGCAAGTGATTGAATTAGATAGGCTTGACACGAGATCCATGCCTTGTATTTAATCGGGACATTGTAGGGTAGAAGGATTTTATTGTACGGTAACTATTCACTGACAGGTTCTTGGTATTCTAAGCAGTGAATTCATATTATCCGGATAGTCGCGATATGTTGAGAAGCATCACTCACGATGTAGAATAAATGTGATTAATTAATTAATCATATTTAATAAATTAGAAAATTTATATAAATAATGATAAAATAGTTTTATTATTATTTATTTCTACTACCGGCTTAATATTGAACCTACAGGGTCACACCATAAAAAGAGAATGATTTAATGGCGGAGGAATTAATTAATAATGGCTAATAATTATTTATTTGTGAAATAAATAATTAATTGGCAAATTTAATAATTGATTAAATGAGATTTAATTGATTATAAATTAATTAAGAAAAGTTCTTAATATTATTAATTAAAGGATTTAATTTTTGGAAATTAAATCAAGAGAGAGAATTATTTCTAAAGTGTTTAGAAAAATGATTAATGATTAAAAGGTGTTTTAATTATTAATGAGAATAATAAATGGGATAATAATAATAATATTTATGGGAAAATTTCAGCTGAAAATTTTGCCTATAAATACACTATTATAGACCCTATTTTATTTGAACCCACATCGAACCCGAAAACCCAAAAAGTTTGGAAAACCCAATTCTCTCCACTTCCTTCCTCCTCCTTAACATCGTTTTCTTGGTGGATACCGGTGGAGTGTTTCACACTTGAGGAGCAACTGCTAAGGATCTCTGATCGTTGTCTCCGAATTATTTTAAAAGGTTAGATTCGATTCCTCGAATTTTTATTCACGATTTATATGCTTTTATTTGGATTTTGTATGTGTAAAAGTGTTTTATCATGACCCCGCTGCATTAAAAATCCAACAATAGTATCAGAGCATAGGTTGTATACATATAGATATGTGGTAAAAATTTCAGAATTTTATGTGCTTGTATGAATTAATTATGATTTTTACAAGTTATATTATGGATTAATTTTTTCTGATGAGAAATCGTTTCTCATAATAATTTTGAATGTTGATCTGGGTTCTACAAGTGTTGTAGATCGTCTGGGTATTTTTTTCATAATTTTATGATGTATAGATTTTTTATTATGAATTTTTGAAGTTATTGTAATTAAATTCATAATTAAATAAGTATAAATATATGTATATATAGTATATATATATATGTTTGTATTGTCTGCTATATATCTACATCAGTACGTTGTCTGTGGTTTTTCTGCTGCACGGATAGAAAAGTAGAACAGAGAAGTCAGATGTACGGCGGCACGTGTTTCGAGGTAAGTGACGGCTGCTGCAGAAAAACAAAAAAAAAATAAAAAAAAATAGGGGTGTAACGCAATCCGGGAATGCGTTACACACCTGTGGCACATTCACGGAATGCGTTACACCCTTAAATGGCTTAAAAGGTGTGTAACACATCACCGGAATGCGTTACAGGGCTTGTAACGCGTTCCTGTAATGCGTTACAGCCCGTCTGTTGATTTTAAAATTGATTTTCTGGGAGTTTCGTAACTCCGTTTTGGGCGTGCAATATACCGTTGGATTCGTTTTTCGGAGACGGATCTAATGGAGTGATCAATTTTATATTATATAAAAGTTTTGAACTGTTTATATTTCCATGAAGTGTTTTAAAGTTGTTTTTGAGTGTTTTAATTGCTTTTAAATGCTTCACGTGATACATAGAGATGTATAATGCTTAGACTAATGTGCTAGATGATTTAACATGCCTACCTTGATGTTTATTCATGTTGATATATGTGATATATGCTTAGTTTATCATGCGATGATAGATTTAGGTGAACTTAAATGAACATAAGGCGCTTGTTAGACAACCTAGTATAGTGAAATAGTTTCATAACCTTAATAACAATATTATGAATACAATCATGAGATTCTTGTGTTTGTGAAACACGTAATTGAATATGAATTTTCGATATGAGAGAAAAGATGATTCTGTCAACAACAGATTTCTATCTGTAAGAAAGGGTTATTAAGTGACGCCTCTTGACAATGCTCCACCCGATCTGGGAATCATCTGATTATTGATTATTGATTTGAAATATTTAATTTAAAAGGAAGAATTTCTTTATAATATGATTATGATTGTAACGTAATATAATCCCTCTAAAATTAAATAATATCAAGTAGTAATTGGCCAATGACACAACGGGCTTGTGTCGGTCATAACCTTCCAACATGATAGAAATTAGTTCTTATTTTTGAATCATTGTCGTTTCGTGCCACAGCCGAGGGCTTTGATTTTGAAATAAGAAATACTTGTCTATTACATAGAGATGTGTACATTGAATAAGAATCTAAAGGTCGTTACGTGCCACAGCCGTGGGCCTTTGGGGACTGATTCAATTGTACGGAATGTTGGGTTAGACTTGACTTAGAATATTGAGTTTGTCGTGCCACAGCCGTGACTCAATTATTCAAGAGGCTAAAGTTTGATTAGGGAATAACATTAGATGTAATTGATAAGAGATGTCTGCCTATTGAACATTACATGGCGTTACGTGCCACAGCCGGGGTTGTGTAATGGAATGTAGGATCCCTATTCCCACTAGCATTATGAATGCTTAATTTTTCATGTAGGGGGTTGAATAAATTAGGAAAACTAGTGGGAGCCACTTATGAATAAAGACCCGATTCATATAGTGTTTTGAAATGAAATCGAATATTGCTAAGTGTTGTTATGTGTTTATCATTTACAGATTTACTTTGTACGTTATGTCTTCTGCACTATCACTCAGGAGCATACTAGATGCTCATAAATTGACTGGTCCTAATTATGCTGACCGGCTTCGAAACTTGAGAATTGTTCTCAGGATTGAGAAGCTGGAATACGTGATTGACTCACCTAAGCCTACTGAACCTGCTAGTGATGCACATAATGATGAACATGTTGTGTATCGTAAGTGGATAGATGATGCAAATGTTGCTCAATGCATCGTGTTAGCTTCCATGAACATTGAGCTACAGAAGCAACATGAGCATATGGATGCTCACACTATCCTAATGCATCTACAAGAGTTGTATGATGTGGCGGGGAGGACAGCTCGATATGAGATATTGAAGGAGTTGTTCGGTTGTAGGATGTCTGAGGGATCATCTGTGAAAGACCATGTACTTAAGATGATCAATTTGATTGAACGTCTTGGACAACTTGGTTTTGCCATGGATGGGGAGCTGAGCCAAAACTTGGTCTTGCAATCGCTTCCGAGTTCGTTCTCGCAGTTTGTTGTGAACTTTTATATGAATAAGTTGGATGTCAGCCTGCCTGAACTCCACAACATGTTGAAGACTGCGGAATCGAATTTTCCCCCTAAGAAGAGTTCTGTTCTTCTAATTGGTGAAGGTTTCAATCCTAAGAAAAGGAAGAGGAACTCTTCCAAGAAGAAGAAAGTAGGTGAGAAAACGCCGGTTCCACCAAAAGCTGAAGACCCCAAGAGCAAAGTTGTTTGCTTTCACTGTAACAAGGTGGGGCATTGGAAGAGGAACTGCAAGGTTTACCTTGCAGAATTGAAGAAGAAGAAGGGTAGTGAGACTACCGCTTCTGATTCAGGTATGTTCATGATAGAAATGAATATGTCATTAAATCAAATTTCTACTTGGGTATTAGATACCGCCTGTGGTTCTCAAATCTGTAATTTGTTGCAGGGACCAAGGAGAAGTAGGACTCTTGAGGAAGAGGAGGTGATTCTACTGATGGAAATGGAGCAAGAGTTGCTACTGAAGATGTAGAATCATTTCATTTACATAGGCCTACGGGCAAGACTATTGTTTGAAATAATTGTTATTTTGTTCCCTCGATTGTGAGGAATATTATTCCCATGTTAGACTTGGCTGGATTTTCATTTATTATTGAGAATAATGAATGTTCTATTCTTAGAGATAATATTCTTTATGGATGTGGTACTTTAAATAATGGTCTGTATAAATGTGACATAATTTACTTCAGATTGAACAAACTAATAAAAGAAAAGGGATGATGAAAATCTCACTTCATAGTGGCACTGCAGTCTCCATTTAGTGGACATGGAGAGAGGGCTGCAGATTTGCTAGGAATGGTACACACAGTTGTATGTGGACCAATGTCTACGCAAGCCATGGGTGGGTTTTCATACTTCATTACTTTCATAGATGATAGATCTGGATTCGGATATGTGTTTGATGAAACACAAGTCTGAGGCCTTTGAAAAGTTCAAAGAATATAAGTATGAAGTGGAGAAACAACCAAACATAGTATTATAATTCTTCGATTAGATCGAGATGGTGAATACTTGAATGGAGAGTTTCTGGATTATCTCAAAGTAAATGGTATAGTCTCCCAGTGGACTCCTCCAGATTGGTATCTGAAAGGAGAAATCAAACTTTGTTAGACATAGTTCGGTCCATGATGAGCTATGCAAATCTTCCAGTATTCCTATGGGGTTATGCATTGGAAACCTCAGCATATTTACTGAATAAGGTGCCTTCCAAAATCTGTTCCTCAAACTTCGTATGAGATATGGAAAGAAAGGAAACCGAGTCTTAAACACGTTAAGATTTGGGGATGTCCAGCTTATGTCAAGAAAGTTGACCCAGATAAGCTAGAATATCGATCCGTAAAATGTAGTTTTGTGGGATATCCTAAAGAGACTTTAGGGTATTACTTTTACACCGATCATCGGGTGTTTGTATCCAGACATGCTACCTTCTTGGAAAAGGAGTTTATCCTTGAAGGAAACAGTGGGAGCAAAATTGAACTTGATGAAGTTCAAGAAGCACAAACTACTACGGATCAAGTGGAAACACCTGTTCTGACTGAACAACCTTTTGTGGAACAGCCCATTCATAGGTTAGGGAGAGTGTCTCGCCAACCTGAGAGGTAATATGGCCTTGTCACTGAGAATGACAATGAGTTGTCGATCATTGATGATGATGACCTTGTGACCTATAATGAGGCTATGAGTAATGTTGACTTAGAGAAATGACATAGTGCCATGAAATCCAGAATGGAATCTATGTATACGGTATACAAAAGATAGATTATAGCAGATGGCCAGGTGGAGACCTTTAAGGCCAGGCTTTTGGGAAAAGGATTAAAACAAAGGCAATGGATTGACTTTGATGAAACCTTTTACCTGTAGCCCTGTTAAAATCAGTTCGGATTTTGCTTGCGATTGCTGCTTACTACGACTATGACATCTGGCATATGGCCAGATGGTTTTCTTTTCAAGGGAAATGAAAACCTAGTGGGTAAGCTGCTGTGAACCATATGTGGTTTAAAGCAGGCTTCTCGAAAGATGGAACATTCATTTTGATGAGACAATCAAAGAGTTTGATTTTATCAAAAACGAAGATGAACCATGGGTCTACAAAAGGGTTAGTGGGAGCGCGGTAACATTTCTTGTATTGTATTGAAATAGAGTTGACACACATAACAACATAGCAGACCCACTCGTAAAGCTACTTTTTGAAAGTCAGTTTGATCGTCATAAAGATGAGATGGGTATTAGATACCAGAGTGATTGGCTTTAGTACAAGTGGGAGATTGAAAGGAATATGTCCTAAGTCCAATCATGTATTAGGATTTAGGAATAACTTTTATGTAATCTGTTTTGATTTCATTGATATTAATAAAGACTTGTTTTGTTTTTATTACGGGCTTTATCTATTTAAGTGTTTAAATAAGATATACCATAGTTTAGAGTAAAACTTTTTATGGATTATGATGAGATCATAATAGTGAGACCTAAAAAGATGATAACTCTAAACTTAAATAGTTCCTGGTCATAGGATTACTAACTGATAATTAATAAACCGCAAAGATCGGTACATACTATGCTTGCTTCATTATGAAGGATGTCCGTTCTCATAGACATTTGTGTGGTGACACTATAGCTAGTATGTAGGTGCTTATTATAGAATAAGTTCACTGAACATGACTCGCACAGCTGAACAACTGATGGAGTTCACTCATGTGTCAGCAGTTGTTCACATAGTGATAGTTGTACAAGTATCCTTAGACTTGAGGTCATCATAGTCATCTTGTGTACACTGAACTATGCTTTGGTTTAGTTCTTAGTCTCCAGGGACAATTATTAGGGCTTTTCTGGGTATAGGAATTTGTACACGAAGATAGTGTATGATCAATAAAGGATCTTCCCCTTCCAGTGAAGGAAGCGAATGTTCAAGGCTGATCCACTTATGCTAGTTCAGGAATCTCTGGCCAGAGTGAATGAAATTAGAAAGGAGTTTCTAATTTGCATAGAACTACGCATAATTAATGGTAAGCAAGTGATTGAATTAGATAGGCTTGACACGAGATCCATGCCTTGTATTTAATCGGGACATTGTAGGGTAGAAGGAGTTTATTGTACGGTAACTATTCACTGACAGGTTCTTGGTATTCTAAGCAGTGAATTCATATTATCCGGATAGTCGCGATATGTTGAGAAGCATCACTCACGATGTAGAATAAATGTGATTAATTAATTAATCATATTTAATAAATTAGAGAATTTATATAAATAATGATAAAATAGTTTTATTATTATTTATTTCTACTACCGGCTTAATATTGAACCTACAGGGTCACACCATAAAAAGAGAATGATTTAATGGTGGAGGAATTAATTAATAATGGCTAATAATTATTTATTTGTGAAATAAATAATTAATTGGAAAATTTAATAATTGATTAAATGAGATTTAATTGATTATAAAATTAATTAAGAAAAGTTCTTAATATTATTAATTAAAGGATTTAATTTTTGGAAATTAAATCAAAAGAGAGAATTATTTCTAAAGTGTTTAGAAAAAGGATTAATGATTAAAAGGTGTTTTAATTATTAATGAGAATAATAAATGGGATAATAATAATAATATTTATGGGAAAATTTCAGCTGAAAATTTTGCCTATAAATACACTATTATAGACCCTATTTTATTTGAACCCACATCGAACCCGAAAACCCAAAAAGTTTGGAAAACCCAATTCTCTCCACCTCCTTCCTCCTCCTTAACATCGTTTTCTTGGTGGATACCGGTGGAGTGCTTCACACTTGAGGAGCAACTGCTAAGGATCTCTGATCGCTATCTCTGAATTATTTTAAAAGGTTAGATTCGATCCCTCGAATTTTTATTCATGATTTATATGCTTTTATTTGGATTTTGTATGTGTAAAAGTGTTTTACCATGACCCCGCTGCGTTAAAAATCCAACAGAAAGTAAGTTAGTTCTCCCATCATACTCATTTCATACTTACTTTGCATAAGTTTGGCAAACTTTTTACAAAGTTTCTCATCTGTAGAGCCAAAAATAATATCATCTACATAAATTTGAACAAGTATGCTAGAGCCATTAACATTTCTGAAAAATAAAGTTTTATCTACAGTACCTCTTGTGAAGTGATTTTCCAAAAGGAACTTTGATAAAGTGTCATACCAGGCTCTAGGTGCTTGCTTCAGTCCATAAAGTGCTTTCAGTAGATAATAGACATACTCTGGAAAATTTGGATCTTCAAAGCCAGGAGGTTGACTAACATACACTTCTTCCTCCAAATCTCCATTCAGAAAGGCACTTTTGACATCCATTTGTTAGACCTTGAAATTGGCATGGGCTGCATAGGCTAAGAAGATTCTGATGGCTTCAAGTCTTGCAACAGGAGCAAATGTTTCATCAAAATCTATTCCTTCTTACTGGCAATAGCCTTTAGCAACCAATCTTTCTTTGTTCCTTACTACTATGTCATTTTCATCCATCTTGTTTCTGAATACCCATTTGGTGTCTATTGAATTCTTTCCTTTAGGCTTGGGTACCAGCTTCCATACTTTATTCCTTTCAAATTGGTTTAGCTCCTCCTGCATAGCTAAAATCCAATCAGGATCTAACAAAGCTTCTTCTACCTTCTTTGGTTCTTCCTTTGACAGAAAGCTGCTGTATAGACATTCTTCCTGAGTTGCTCTTCTTGTTTGAACTCCAGAAGAAACATCACCAATAATCAGTTCAAAGGGGTGATCTTTTGTCCATTTCCTTGGTTGAGGTAGATTAGCTCTAGATGAAGAGACCTCAATGTTGTCTTGATGTGTGATTGAGTTTTGATTGCTAGAAACTCCCCCTGAATTTGTCGATCTTTGATTTGAGAAAGGGGTACTTTCTATGTGTGATCTGCCTTGACTTCCTGCTCCTTTTGATAACCTGACGGATGGTGAATTTTGAGTACCGACGGAAGAGGCAGGTTGTCTACCGACGGATAACACAGATTGCCTTCCGTCGGATGAAGCATTTTGCAGCTCGACGGATGTTGAGTTTTGTGCTTCATTGGTGGTAGATTTGTCTGCATTATCCTTAGACACTGTTTCTTGATCACTCTCATCATCACTTCCATCACTGACCATCTCAACATTATCGAATTTGAGGCTCTCATGGTAATCTCCATCTTTCAGTCCTTCAATCTTTTTATCATCAAACACAACATGTATAGATTCCACAACAATGTTGGTTCTTAGATTGTAGACTCTATATGCTTTACCAACAGCGTATCCAACAAAAATTCCTTCATCTGCTTTAGCATCAAACTTCCCATTTTGATCAGTTTGATTTCTCAGAATATAGCATTTACAGCCAAAGACATGAAGAAAGTTTAGAGTTGGCTTCTTGTTCTTGAACAATTGATAAGGAGTCATGCATCTTGCTTGATTAATCAGAGAGATGTTCTGAGTGTAGCATGCAGTGTTTACAGCTTCAGCCCAGAAATATGTTGGTAATTTTGATTCTTCAAGCATTGTCCTTGCAGCTTCAATAAGAGATCTGTTCTTTCTTTCTACTACTCCATTCTGTTGTGGAGTCCTTGCTGCTGAAAACTCATGCAAGATCCCATTTTCCTCACAAAATGCTCTCATGACATAGTTCTTGAACTCAGTTCCATTGTCACTCTTGATTCTTCTAACTTTAAAATCAGGATGATTGTTAACTTGCCTTATGTGATTGATGATGATTTCACTAGCCTCATCTTTAGACTTTAGGAAATATGTCCAAGAGAACTTTGAGAAATCATCTACAATTACTAGGCAAAATCTTTTCTTTGAAATTGACAATACATTGACTGGTCCAAAAAATCCATGTGAAGCAGTTGCAGAGGCTCTTCAATTGCTGAATCGAGTTTCTTCCTGAATGATGCTTTGATCCGCTTCCCTTTTTGGCAGGCATCACACAGTCCATCATTTGTAAACTCCACTAGAGGAATGCCTCTTACTAGTTCTTTCTTTACCATCTCATTCATGGTCTTGAAGTTTAAATGGGATAGCTTCTTGTGCCATAGCCAACTTTCATCTTGACTTGCTTTACTGAGAAGACAAGTTACAGATTCTGCTTTGGTTGAGTTGAAGTCAGCTAGGTACATATTTCCTCTTCTCACACCAGTGAGAACCACTTTGTTGTTTTGATTGTTAGTCACAACACATGCTTCTTTGTTGAAGGTTACTGAGTTGCCTTTGTCACAAAGCTGGCTGATACTCAACAGAATTGTGTTTGAGACCATCCACTAAGGCAACCTCTTCAATGATGACATTGTCCTTTAAAATCAAGCCATATCCCACAGTATAACCTTTGTTGTCATCTCCAAAAGTAATACTTGGGTCAGCTCTCTCCTTAAACTCTGTGAGCAGGGTAGAAACACCAGTCATGTGTCTTGAGCAGCCACTATCCAAGTACCAAAGATTCTTTCTGTTTCCCTGCACACATCAAAATCAAATCAAGTTGATTTTGGTACCCAAGTTTCCTTGGGTCCTGCCTTGTTAGCTTTCTTCTTCTGTTTCTTAGGTCTTAACTCATTTGACTTAGGAATTTCAGATTCTTCCTTAGTCATTTGGGTTGGGCCTTTGAAACCATTTAATGCAACATAGTTATCATGCATATTATGGCTAACAGGAAATGACATGCTTGGTGCAAACATGTTATTCCAGTAAGACATGCTAAATGGCATTTGAGGCATATTGTATGCAACATAATATGGATTAGGTGCAAATGGCATATTAGCAAACTGTGCATTCATGTTCTGTGTAGGCATAGCATTAACAGGCATGGGAGGCATGTCATTCATGTTAGGAAATTGAGGCTGAACAGACATGGGAGTAGACATGGCAGATTTGCAGTTAACAGACAAATGATTTAAACTACCACACTTGACACAGATTTTTCTAGGGGCATATTTATCAGGTGTGTAGTTATTGTGTTTGTTAATCCCTACTTTACCATTCCTATTGTTTTTCCTTTTAGTATCTATTTTTACCTCTATTTTCTCAAGTCTATCACTTAACTGTTTGACAGTCATGTGACCAACATTAGCCTTTTTCCCTTTCTTAGCTTGACTTGACTCTCCTGAAACAAAGTTCTTGGAAATAGACCCATACTTATCATTTAGCTTGATTAATTTGGCTTTGCTAATGGGTTTGCTTACAGCCGACGGATGAGGATTTTTATCATTCGACGGATAACACTTTTTGTTATCCGACGGATAGTCCTCATCATCCGTCGAGTCTACATCTGTCAGCAACCCATATACCAAAATAGGTTCTAGTTTCTCTTTATTCTTTTTCCAGGATTCATCACAAAAAGACTCAATTCCTTGAACTTTGGTGATTTGAGCATGAACATCCCTGGATGTTTTCCATGCTTTAATCGCCTCTTGTTCACGCTCGAGCTGCTTCTTCAAAATTTCTTCCTTTTTCAAGGACTCAGTTAATTCCTCCTTGGCAATCTTACACTCAATTTTTAGTTTCTCAAACTCAACAAACTGAGACTCAAGCACATTATTCCTCTCACTTAAAAACAAGTTGTTTTCTTTGATTTTAGCATTTTCTTTTGTGAGAGACTTAAGTGTAACACGCAAATGATACAATTCTGTAGACATGTCATTTATGGCATCATTACACTCAGATTTAGATAAATGTGCAAGGTTTGTAGTGATTACCTGATTACTTGAGGAACTTGTCTCTGTTTCATCAGACTTGGCCATTAGGGCTACATTGACATAGCTGACATCTTCATCTTCATCCAAACCATCAGCTGCCCAGTCATTCTCTTGTGTAATAAAAGCCCTTTCCTTTTGTTTGAGTAGATCAAAGTATTTTTGCTTATAATCTACAGACTCAAACCTTTTCTTACTGGAATCTGACTTTCTACACTCATTTGCAAAATGCCCTGCCAAGCCACATTTGAAACATTTGAATTTTGACTTATCCACCATGTTTCTATTTGGCTTGGCTGCTCCAAAGTTCTTCTTGAACTTGAGCTTGGAAAATCTTCTTGAAAGAAATGCTAGGTGCTCATCAATGTCCTCCATGTCATCTTGGCTCAATGAATCTTCACTTTCTGCAGCTAGCCCCTTACCCTTATTCTCACAGACCTTTGAAGTTGATTCTACAGCTTCCATCTTCACTTCCTTCTCCTTTTCCAGATCAGCAACTAGTGCAATGGATCCTCCTTTCTTCTTTCCTCTCTCCATTCTTTCATCCTGCTCTATCTCAAGCTCATAGGTCTTCAGAATGCCATACAGTCTCTCCAAAGTAAACTCCTTATAATTTTGTGAGTTTCTCAATGAGACTGTCATTGGTTTCCATTCCTTTGGAAGAGATCTGAGAAATTTCAGATTGGAGTCTTTAGTCTGATAGACTCTTCCATGCAACTTAAGAGCATTTAGTAGTTTTTGGAATCTACTAAAAATGTCAGTGAGTGACTCACTTTCTTCATTGTGAAAATGCTCATATTGCTAAATCAGGAGCTGCATTTTATTTTCTCTTACTTGCTCAGTGCCATCACAAATTATCTGTATTGTGTCCCAAACTTCCTTGGCAGTTTTACAGTTGATGATATTATCAAACATGTCTGCATCAACACCATTGAACAGAATGTTCATGGCCTTTTTATCTTTCCTGACTTGTTCAATATCAGGGTCAGACCATTCGTGCCTTGGCTTTGGAACAGATGGCTCGTTTCCTGTTGCAACTCTCTTTGGAACATGAGGGCCTCTTTCTATGCAGTCCACATAGGCCTCATCTTGAGAAAGCATATGAAGATGCATCTTTACCTTCCAATGATGGTAATTATCTTTATCAAGAAAAAGAATCTTGACTCCAACATCTTTCTTGTTCATCTTGATGAATTGTTTTGATCTTTAAATTCTTTGTAGATTAAGAGCTCGCTCTGATACCAATTGTTAGTCCCTTAACAATATAGCAAAAATTACAGAAGGGGGGTTGAATGGAATTCTTGAACCTTTTTCTTGAAATAAAAATGTTCAACTCGATTATAGATATATTTGTTTTGATTAGCACAATACGGAATGTAAACTTAATTGAATCAAAACATAAGTAATTAAAAACAAGAGTCTTTAAAAACTTTCTGGTGGATTTAAACAATTCCACCAGACATATATATAATATATCGAGAGGACTCTGTGTGCAGAAATGCTCACAGCTGCTTACAAATGGAACTACTGAGAATACAGGAAATGATAAAGATTCCGCTTACAAAGATTTCTCTGTTTTTTTGTGTTTCTCAGCTATCTCAGTTATTATTTTATTTGCTACTCTCTTGGTTTATATAATACCAAGATTACAAAGTCAAAAAGACTGAATAAATATAAAATCTAACAGTCTTAAGCTTTGTTGCTTTTCGTCCTCTATTACCCAGTTAATGGGCTTCCACAGTGTGTTTGTATACATCTCGACGGCTGTGTGTCAGCTTTCACTGTTCAACTGCTGTTTGAATTCTTCATATGATCATCCGTCGACTTTTAGAATATCCGTTGATGATTTAATTGATCATCCATCGACTGCTATATTAAACATCCGTTGATAGTCATTTGATCATCCGTCGATGGCTTTTTTAATCATCCGTCAGTAGCTATTTTGCCACTTGACTCTATATCACTTATGCAGAATTACAAGATATCATTTATGTACAATTAATCAACCTATTCTGCATATCTATTTAAAGTCAACATGACTTATATGCTACTACAGATTCTATACAAAGGTGTATACATAACTGTGCTACAAACTTATTATTACATAAGCTGCTCACTCGATGGATAATAAGTTAATCATCCGTCGGGACTATAATGAGTTATCCGTCGGGAGTATAATTCTTATCCGTCGAGTGCTACATAATATCACTAAGTAAAATCTACTTAGATGTTTTGTTTATGAAATCATCAAGTACACAACATATGCACAACAATTCTTAAATATTTTCAGATAATTTACAGGTTGTAATGCAGCCAGGAATTTAACTAATTTTTCAGTTTAAGATGGAATTTTGGCTAAGTCAAAATTTACATCTCGACGGATGATCTTTATCCATCGAGTTTGATCATCTGTCGGAATACTGTTTGTAAATAAAAATCAATTAGTTTTCTGGAATATTTTATAACTCGACGGATAACAGTTTATCCTCATCCGTCGAATTGTCTTAATCTTAGCCGTTAATTTCCTGAACATTATCCATCGAGTATACTTACAGTTTGTAAGCATAACACGACGGATAATTGATGGAATTTTTACAGTTTATTTTTAAACGGCTATTTTAGGCAATTTTCATTGGTTACTTTATTTTACTTTATTATTTTTGACAGTTATTTTTGAGATAGTATAAAAGCTTATTTCATTTCCATTGCTTTTCTTTTATTATTCTTAAATTATCTGCTCTAAATTCTCTCTTTCTCAAAAGCAATTATAATCTCCATATCTGCAATTTCCACTCTCTAACAATGGCACCAGTAGTCAAAATCATGGCATAAACTGGATACATCTATGAGAAGAACAACTTCACGGCTCTAGTAAACAAGGGGATTCAACATTCAAGTGATTACCACAAAATGATGGATTTTGTGACGAACTGCAAACTCAGCTATGCAATGCTAGAATCACCCACCATTTTCTGTGAGGTTGTTGAAGAAATGTGGACTACTGCTTCATACAACTCGACTGATAAGACCATCACACTCACCATTAAAGGTAAGGAATTATGTATTAATAGTGATGTTATCAAAGCATGTTTCAAGATTCCTGATAACACTGTGACCTCACCACACACAGACACTGATATAGTTAATATGCTTAATTCCATGAACTATGCTCTCTCCACTTCTAAGTTAAGTGACATTAGGAGACTGGGTCTTAGGAAGGAATGGAGTTTCATGTGTGATGTAGTGACCAAGGTCTTTTCTGGTAAAATCAGTAATTTTGATTCTGTCAATATTTCCATCTTAACATGCTGGTTACAGATAAGTTCTTTAATTTTAGTGATCTTGTTTTGTTTGAGTTGGGATTTAAATTAGGAGAGTTAAATAAGAGAGGTAAAAATGTTTATTATGCTAGATTTTTTATGATGTTAGCTAACGACCTCTCTGAGGAAATTGTACTTGAGAACCCAAACAATAAATTAGATTGTTGGGTTCAAGAGAGAAGAATTATTGTATATTTGAACAGGGAAAATCATCATAGAGAAGTGCCACTCTTTTATTTCCCTGTAATGGAAGAATCTCAGGTCAGTGAGGTAAGTTCATCTGTCCCTACTATTCCAACCTCACAAATTTCTTTGAATTCAAGTGTAGCTATGGAAACTATATCAATGACCCAACAGTTGCCTACCTAAGCTGCCAAATCCAAAATTTCTAAATCCAAGTCAAAGAAAGCCCCCTCTGGTATCTCTCAAAAGATGCCAGTTGCAAAATCTACCTAAACCAAAGAGGGGAGTGTGAAGATGGGTAGGGTAGGTGAGGGACAGGGTGAACATAAAAGAAATCCTAAGAATAAGGATGGAGAGTTGAGTGGTTCCCAGCCTAGCCACACTGCAGTTTCCCAACAAACTGCAGTGATTAATAAGGATAAAAGCTCATTTCTAGTTGCATCCTCCTAAAAGGATGTGACTATTGAACAAAGCTCTCAACCAAGAGCACAGGCCAAAAGGGTAAGGGACACTAGCTCACCCCAAACTTATATCAGAAAGAAGAAATCAAAAACCCTTGGGGATGCACAGGGTTCACACACTGTGCAAACTGGTGCTAAAGACAGTCACTGCACCTTCACAAATTCAGCTTGATGTGGCTCCAATAAATGTGGAGTCACAGCCAAAATCATTAGTTATAGAAGCACCTCAAACACCAAATTCTCCCACAAACTCTCTTGATGTGGATATGATCAACACATCAATTTGATTCCCCTTCTTTAACTTTGTTGGGGAAGCCAAAATCTAGTGCAAGTGAGCATCATCTTTTGGATGATTTGTTGGCTCACTTGCCAATTCTTTCAGGAACTGTTCAAACATCTGTGCCCAAAATCTCATCAATCAGCATAGAGTCCACAATAGTTTCAATTCCAAGTTCATTCATTTCTACTCTCTCGATGGATATTTCTCATCCGTCAAGTAGTGATTGTATCCCGACGGATAAGCTTAACAACATTTATCCGTCAGATAGTCAAACTGCTAACTCGATGGATATTCCTCATCCGTCGGGTGTCTCTACACAACTTCAAATTTCATCTATTATCTCTAGTACAGAAGACTTAGCGGTTGTACAGTCACTCTTAGGATTGAGGGAATAGAGTATTATGAGTGAGAGTCTGGGTTGCTCCCGGGAAAAAGGAGAGGAAAAGAGTGAAAATATGCAATCCATTTCTTCAGGATTGGCAAAAGAAAGTGAGAGGAGTCCCACCTTAGATGGTGAAGGTGAGGGTGTGAAGATGGGGAGCCAGGGTGAGACCCTCATGCAACAAAAGAGAGAACAAGAGAGAAATGCAGGTACAAGAGCTATAAGGATATATGTCATTGCTAGTGAGTTAATGAATGTCCAGGATGCAGACAGGGAGGGACTATCTCAGTAACCTCAAGCTATTATAGACTCCACCTCTCTTGATGCTGAGGCATTTACTCACCCTGTTCCAGCTTATCAACTTCTAGCTGAACAGGGCAATAACAATGCAGAAAGGATGCTCAATTTGGTGTATACCACTCAGTCAATGCTGAAAGCTAAGGATGCCATCACAGCTTTGCCCTCTACAGCTGGTGATGTTGATTATGAAACTGGTGGTTCAGTAGATTTCTTTGGAGATGAAGATGGAGATAGTGAAGAAGAGCCATTGGACATAGGGGGAGAAGTAGGTTCCAGTTCAAGATCAAGCATGCCATCATGGGCATTTTCCAAACATTATGATGAACACTACTTCAAGACAACCCTGATCTAACTCATAAATCAGACAAATTCTGCCCTTCAAACCACTACCAATGCCAACACCAAGAAGCTCCTTCAAGCACATCTTGCTTCTCTGCAACTACAACAAATTCAAGGCTTCCAACATGCTAGAGATGTCAACACCATCAAAGGAGATATTGATGAGATGAAGAAGGCTATTTCTGACAAGATGGACTCTAAGCTTCCAGAAGCTACAATGCTTGACATCAAGAGACAACTCATGAAAAATTATGATCTTGCCACAAAGATAGATGCCTTGGATACAAGAATGTCAGCTATGGAAGCATCTCTAACAACTATTCATCTGCATCAACCTCAACAGACATACTTGCTTCAGAAACTGGTGGCTGCACAAACCTCCTCCTCTACTCAACTTGATGATAACAAAAAGGGGGAGAAAGGACCAAGTGAGGGGGAGAAGCTTCAAATTCAAATCAGTAAAGTAATTATGCCTACAATTACTTTCACCAAGCCACCAGTAACAAACAATATTGATCTGATCAATGAAGCAACAACGAATTTAAGAGAAGCTGAAAAGGATCAGTTGAAGCCAATCAACTGGGATAAAATTGATGAGGACATACAAAAGAAGTTTGGGCTAGTAAAGAAGCCAGAAAAGTCAGCCATTCATCACTCTCAAGTCAAGCAGATCTCTGTGAATGAAATGAGCATGAACTATCTGGAAAGAGGATAGCCATCCTGTATCAAATCTCCAAAGGCTGAAATAATTCTGAAGCCAAGGGTGAACTATCCAAAATCATCATTAAAGAACCCTTTGGATACAGTGTATGAGACACCTAAGCCTGATGAGAAGAAGCTTATGTCAAGATCAATTGCCTTCTACAAGGATCTAGCTGATTCAACTTTAAAAAGGAGAATTACTAAAGTTTTCAGGAATGTGAAAGAAATTTGTGCGGTGGCTGGACATCCTCAATTTGCTCAAGCAAAGAGAGAAGAAAAGGCAAGATTGAAGTAGGAAAAGAAGCAAGCTATTCCAGATGCCAAAAAGGCTAAACAAAAGAAAAAGCAAGCTGCTATCTTGGACAAGCTACAAGCTGTGAAACCAACACAACAGATTCCTACTCAGCCATCTGAAATCACTGAATCTCAGGATCAAAAGAAGCAAGTTGAACCACAACAGAAGAAATCTCAGAGATACAAGGAATTGGCCAAAAGAACCAAAAAGAAATTGAACTTTGTTGGTAAGGAATTGGAGGATCAGTTTCCCAAGGAATCCGCTCCAACTACAAGTCAAGCATCAAAACCCTCTGTGGTATTTGAAGACATCAAGGTGGTGGATCCTTACAGGAACATTCATGGTGAACCTATTGTGCCTAAGGATGAACCAATAGATTGGGAGAGCCTACCAATTCCTGACTTCAATCTTCCAATCCTTAACAAGCCAAAGAAAACAAAGTCAAGAGCAGTCAAGAAAGTGAAGTTGTATGTTAGGTCACACACACACTGTAGAGGGGGTGAATATAGTGTATAGTACAATCAAATCGATCTTTAATAACTCAAGTAACAGAAAACAAACTTTATTGAAACAATAAACTATGTTACAGTATGGAACTGTTACCTCTCAGTGATGAACAAATATCACGAGAGCTGCTAGGGTTACAATGAATAATCTTCTCGAATATGATAACACTTATAGTGTAAACCCTTTGTCTATGTTTATATACTACATAGTTATAAGATAATCGCTAATTGATATGGAATATAATTCTGCTTCCTAAAATATGTCAATCAGATATCTTTTCTTTCAAGTATTCTATTCTTCATAGAATTCCTTCTTCATGCATATCTCTTCTTATGTTTGTCTCGATCTTCTTTCCTTTAAACAGCTGCTGTCCTTATCTGAACGTCCTTCAATACTTAAGTTCTGATATCCATCTTCTGATGATTATCTCCTGATAATATAAGTACTGATATCCTTAAGTCCTGACTTCCAGTAAGTACTGATTTATCCTGTTTAAGTAAGATCTGAAAACTAAACATAAATCATATTAGCCATGACATTATCAAATATATCTAACAATCTCCCCCAATCTTGTAAATTAGCATAATATACAAGTTTAGAAGATATTTGATGATGTCAAAAACATTAAGTACAAATGCATGAGAATTAGACTAGATAACTACAACTTACAGTCCTTAAAGCTTTACCAATCTTTAACTTCTGATAACAACTTCAGTTTGTATTCATATCAGAATGTAAGTAGTTGTAGATCTTGACTTGGCTTCATCTTCTGATCTCTCTGATGTCAGGAGTTGTTCTGAGATAGTTCTTCAACAAACATCTCTCAGCATATCTGAGTTCATCAATCATCCTCCTTTTAGCATCTTTAAGTTCTGCAGTATCTTCACCAATTCAAAAGATTGCAGCCCTGAGATCATTAATTCTAGCTTTTCTTATATCCTGATCCAGTCTGATCAAATATGCCTTATCAGACTCAAGATTGAATTCCACAGCCCTGTAACCCAGAAAGGTAGTTATATTCTTAGCAGTGTTGGGCTTCATTTCAACTATATCACCCTTGTGATCTCTGTACTTCGGAAGATATGTGCTGTCAGACTTAACAGAATAAAGCCTTTTCTGTCTCTGAATTTGATTCTTCAAATAATTTGCAGCGCTTTCTGTTATTTTGTCATTCACTTGAAGTAAGAATAATACATGCTCCAGTTCTTCAAAATACTTCAATGGAATGGCATTTTCCCTTATATGATAAACCCTACCATCTGTCATGAAGTACAACAAGATGTGTTCTTTCAAGTAGGTATTGTAAACCATTTGTACAGATTCCAGTTGATTAAATCTCTCAGGAGTTGCTCCAATACCTAGTTTACTTAAGGAAGTTGGATCATTGGTAGTGTTTTGTATTCTTCTTTCATCAGCACTTCCCAATCTAGTTTTATCTCTTGCTTCCTTTCCAGTAACCACTCTTGCTTCAAAACCACTTGCAGCAGTCTTCAAAGGTTGAATCTGTTTTGCTTTAGTGAATCCTGGTAGGAGTGTCTTTGATTTATCTTCTGATATCAAGTTAACTTGAGCTATGTCAGAGGTTACTTGCTTCTTTGAAATATCAGAATTTACTATCTCTTGACTCTGAATAACTTGAGCCATGTCAGAGGTTGTCTTAAAAACTTTTCTTGAAGTCAAAGCAAGATCATCATCTTCATCAGTAATTTCTTCATTCACAGGAGGCACATAAACCTTGATAGGTTCACCAACTTTTTCTTTGCCTTTAGACCTTGGATCTATCTGCGGTTGTGATTTAGCCATGGTTGCTTCAGTATTTGTCCTTTCTTTAATCACAATGCCTTTGAGTTTTGGAAGTTTCTTTTTACCAGAAGCTTCAGATTTAGACTTAACTTTTTCTGATTTAAGTCTGGCTTCTTCTTCCATTAAACTCTCCAAGTCCATTCCTGGATTTTCTTGAAGAAATAACTGTCTTGACATTTCTTCATCAAGATCTAAAAGTTCATCAGAACTTATCCTTTTACCAGTAGCAGAAGTGATTCTTTTTCCAGTATCAGAACTTGTCCTGTGACTTGTGATTTCAGCTTTTCTTGATGAGAAACCTCTACCTTGACTATGACCTCTACCCATTCCAGAGTTTCCATGGTCATCTTTTTCATCATCCTTCCCCTTCAGTGTCTTATCAGTTTTGCATTTGGACTTAATTACTTTCTCCCCCTTTTTGGCATCAGCAGGTAAGAGAAGAGAGACAAGCAATTCCACTGAGGCTTGGATTTCATTAAGTTGAGATTGCTGAGAAGCTTGATTTTTCAGAATATCATCAATCTGAGCTTGTTGTTTCTCTTGAGTCTTCTCAATATAAGCAACTCTGTCAAAGGTAGGTTGGAAGAATTTTTTCTTATCAATCTTCTGAATTTGTTCTTGCTTTATTAATTCTTCCTGAATCTTATGTATCTCTGCATGAGTAGTTGAATGAAGTCCTTGTAGATTTTTAGTACTCAATGTAGTGACTCTAAGCTGTGTTTTGAAATCATCAGTAATTAACATCTCATCAGCTTTAGTCAAGTGCTCAGCAAGATTCTTTGCAGATGGAACACAGGTAACTGAGTTCCATTCCTTAGTCCACTCCTGTCCTGTAGGAGTTTCACTCCAAGGTACTGGTGCTTCTCTGGTAACAAACTTCTTAACGAGTTCAGATTTAAGAATAGTTTGTTGAGGTGCATGTCCTGAAGGAACTGCTTCTTCAGCATCTATATTTGGAGCAGCATCACCAGTATCTCCAGCTTTTGCAGCATCAGAACTTTCAGAATCAGCATCTTCTGATAAAACAACAGTATGAGAAGTAATTGAGGCTTCAACATCATCCTCTAAGTGCTGATCTGGATCCAAGTTCTGATCAACAGCCATATCCTGATGCTCACCTTTATTCTGATCATCATCATCTAGATGCAGAGAAGGTGTAGTAGATAATTCTGGAGTTTGAGCAGCATCAGTAACATGTGTTGTTGATGGATTAGTTGTTGTTGGAGCTTCTAAGTAAAGTACCTCAGGCACAACCAGGTTCTGAATATCAATTTCAGCACTTATGCCTGGATCAACATGAGATACAGTCTTGTGAACAGGAGACACAGATGGTGTGTTAGCCTTATCAGTAGCAGCTTCCTGAGTTGGAGTTAATGGAGAAGCAGTGGCTTTAGCAGATTCTGGTTCTTGTGAGATCAGAGATTCCTGATCTCCTTCCTTAGCTGATGCTTCCTCATCATCTAAAACTGGCCTTTTTGCTCTCTGTTTCTTGTATCTCTTTGAAGATGGGGATTCCTTGGGAGGTTCGGTAGAAGTCATTATTCTAAGCCTTTTGAGAAGCTTAGATCCCCTAATTCCAGAATCCCTCTGAGAAGGAACTTTCTCAGCTTCATTTACAACAGGGTCTGATGTAGAAACCTGTTCCTCACTATCAGACTCATCTCTCAAAACAATCTTCCTTCTCTTCTGAGGTGTTTGAGGAACAGTCTTTGTCCTCTTAGGCTTGGAAGATGAAGGGTTCACAGTAGGTGCTGAGGATGAGGGTTGATCTGTCTATGAAGTGGACAGATATGATTTGAGATATGTTCTGAGGGATGGTTGAGTAGTATGAGTTGTATGTTCTGATGGTTGTCGTGGTGTTTGGGATGTGGTGATAGGTTGGACATCAGAATAAACAGATCTATAGGTTTCAGGATCAGCATTTACCAAGATCTGTTTTACAGACTGAGGAATCTGTAAAGGTCTAACCACCTTTTTCTTAGTGTCAGCATTTACCAGGTCATTAAAGGCTCGTTTTGCAATTTTGAAAGGTGGAGTTAAGGTACTGGCAGGTTGGGGTTCATCAGCACAACGGAAACTATATATAAGATGACAGAATCTAACAAAGTAAACTACATTCCTATCCTCTGTCATCCTATCCCCAATAAAACCTATCACAGCATTTGCAAAATCGAAATGAGTTTGGTTAATGATAGCATACCTGATGTGCTGACTCATTATAGGGATGGCATCAAAGTTGGAACACTTATTCCTAAAAGCTTTAGTGATGCAGTCGAAGAAGAAGCTCCATTCCTTTCTGATATGAGCCCGTTTCAACTGCCCAAGCTTAGCCAAACTCTGCTCATACCCAAAACTGGCCATTAGCTCTTGAAGAGCTGATTCTTCCGGGGTTGAAAAAGTACATCCTTCTGGTAAATGTAGGGCCTTGCGGATTGTACCAGGAGTTACCACATGTGTAGAATCATCCACTTCGAAAACAATACTGGGAGTACCATGTATACCACCATTATCAAAGTGCCCAGTCTGCCAAAACGTCAGAACTTGTCGGCTTGAAAAGGTTGAAGGTTGGGTCAATGCATACCCAATTTCACTGTGTGCAAGAAGATCTTGCACAAAATGCAACTCAGACGAAGCTTCAGCATGATCAAGAATTGTAACATAGTTATTTGGAACAAATTTGGCCCCATCAATGATCAAATCCTTAGGTGCCATGAGAATAATTGAGATTTAAGAGTGCCTATTAGGTGTTTGATAAAATGTCTGTATGAAAAACCAACGTCAGGAGATGAAAGAGAGTAAAAGCAAATAGAGAGATAAAGTGTAAAAGTGAATAAAAGATTAAAAAATCCTCTCTCTGTCTTACTTATACTTTGAAAACAAAATATAACCGTTGGACACCTGTCAGACATGCAGTAATAATGAATAGTTAATGGGCACGGGAAAACAGTAATCATGACTTACCCACTTGTAGTTTTTCAAGGAAAAACCGTTTCACTTACCCAGTAATTCCATTAATCGAGGTAAATCAGTTTTAATTCAAAATTTAAACTGTTCCCACTTATTTAATAATTTTTCACTGCAACACCAATATTCTGAAAAAAAAAATCGAGTGAGAATGACCAAAATAAATCAAGTAAACAAGTACTGATATTGTAAGATCAGAACTTAATATAAATCAAAATAGATATTGTCATTAGAATATGAATATTTATCAGGATTTATCAATGCATTACAAAACATCTCAGAGACAAGAACTTGCAAAAAAAAAATTCATTAACATATTAAGAGAATACAATCATGAAATTTAAATTACATCAGAACTTTACAAGATTGTCCTAAGCTGCTAAACCTAACATCAACAACCTTTGTCCTAGCTCAAGAAGCAGGGCAAGGCTGACGATGAAGAAAAACAGGAAGAAGAAAATAAATTATTTCTTCTTTCTACTCTCGACAAACAGAATAGCAAGTCTGATGATTCGCTCTTGCTGGCGGAGAGCTTCCAGCCTTTCCTCCTCCAATCGCTTCAGATGGCGATGGTAGTCCATATAGAAGAACAGGAGGTGGGTGAGTACCTCCTGGGGAACTGAGTCCCATATCTCATCAGGAATGGCAGTGACGTGCCATTCCTGCTGCCAGGCTTCACAGCTTAACTCCATGTTGAAGGTCTCATAGTTTAAAAATATATTGTAGTTAACCGTGATGTTGTGTATATGAGGGAAAAGAGAGTAAGTGTTTGAGGAAGGAATTGATGTATAGGCTGATGTGAAGTGTTCATTTATATAGGCAAGAGAATGCTAGGAGACACAAAGAAATTTAATGCTGACAGGTAGAATTAATTCTACCTCGTCTCCCTTGACTGGGAAGACGAAAAATAGTCATTGGAAGTGTAAGTCAGGGTTTAATGCGCACAAGTAACAAGTAAAAAAAAACTGTGCATTACGTGTACCACTATCCCTAATGATATTGACTGTTAATATTCTACCCAAACATATTCTGATTTAAAATGAGACTGTTTTTAGATTTTTTCCACAAAGAAGTCAATTAAAGGATCAGAGTTTAATATCAGAACTTAGACTTGTATCAGAACTTAACAGTTATCAGAACATGATCTCATAACTCGAAAAATGAATGCCTATTTTTGTAATTCTTCACACAAATTCTGATGTAGATTCTTCAGAACTTAGTCATGAGAACATTCAACAGAACTTGTCCTCAGAATTTATGCAATTTGATACATAAACTGTTCATCTAAAATAACATAGTCCGCCACAGTAATTTTCATCATTTATATGGAGTGTTTAGTGTGTGCATTAAGCTAAATATCAGACAAAGAGTAAAGTCTGATTCACTTCAGTACATCTTAGAAATAAGGCATAACTAAAAACTGTACTAAAAACCTGTCATTATTCTGAGGCCCACTTTTGAATGAGTGCATGCTTGAGTCCACCTCAACTGTTTTTGTTGTAACGACTGGGAAATTTACGTTTATATTATATCAGAATCATAATAAATAAGGTGTGTTAATGCATCATTTATGTGTGATTATCTGTTAAACCCTGTTTGTTATGTGTTACGTGCATTTCGTGTCATTTCTATATTTTTAAGGTAATTTTCAGATATTTATTATGCATTCATAGGTTTCATTTCAAACGTTTTACGACCCAAATAATGATTTTAAAGCCAGTATTTCAAATAAAATAATGGGCCTTATTTTTCATCAAATGGCTTTTACAATCGCATTATTCTGAACATCTAGATATTTTATAAATTTTCTCGTTTTGCCAAAAATGACTTTTCCGGGCCCCATTGGGTGTCAAAAACCCCATAAAAATCACATTTTTATTTTTATAAAATTATAGGACTTTCATTTATATTATTTCTTTGCATTTTTGCATTATTCACAATTTTTGGGAATTTTTGGCATATATATTGCACCTATAAAATATTTATAAATTAAATTTTAATACTCAAAAATTATAAAATTAGGGGCCTATTAATTTTATAAAGTGTAGAATCAGGGCATTAATTTTAATTAGGAGTATTATTTTTACTACTATAAATAGCCTAATTTTTTATTTAATTAATCATAATTAACAATTAAAAATCAAAAAATTCTCTGAAATCGGGTCAGGAAGAACAGGTTCGAGTCAGGAATTCAAGTCGTGATTTTGATCTGATTACTGCCCCAAAACAAGTGATTCGAGTATCCAAATTGAAGGTTTTGATCTGTTCTTTCTATTTCTTGCATCAATTTCACATTTTATTGCATCGTTTTTGATTTTCAATTTCTAGGGTTTATGTTCGAATTAGGGCTTTTTGATTCCGGGGTTATTTTGATGTTTTGATGATTGAAATAGCTTGGTTATGTGATTTACAGTTGATTCATGGTGTTTAATTGATGAAACGATACCTAGATAGCAAAGTACGATTTCTAGGGTTTATGTCGAATTTTCAAAACACAACTCGATGATTTCTGTGAATATTTGATTCTTGTAATGATAGGGCTTTGATTGTATATGTTCTTAGCTTTAATTTGCACTATAAAACGTTAAGTTTGGTTTACAGAATCGAAAGATGGATTTTTGGCCGGAGTTCTTGATGGTTTTGATCGGAGAAATTGTTGCAGGGATGTTTCTGGTCGATTTTGGCCTGAAACAGATTGGGGAAGTAATTTGGGATGTTTTGGGATCAAAAACGGAACCAAACAGTGTCCGTTTGGCCAGGAATTGGGACGCCGGAGTCCGGGAAACCCACCGGAATCTGGGGATTTTCCGGTGAGTTCATCCCCGACCCGGAAAATTCTTGGTGACCCGGTTGCAACCCGATTTGCAACCCGGGTTTGATCTAATTTTGTCAGAAATGGATTTCTGACATCTGTTTTTGGATTTTAATTTTAATTTTAATTTTTATTAATTTTAAAAATCAGATTTATTTATTTTATAAATTAATTAATTAATTATTTAATTAATTGATTTATATTTTAAATAATTCTGAAATATTTTCTAAAAATCAGATTTAATTATTTTCTGAATTATTTATTATTTATTTATTATTTAAAAATGATTAATTATTTTGATAATTAATCAAATAATTTTCAATAAATCATAATAAATTCATTTTAATTCCAAAAATTATAGAAAAATTATTTTTAATTCTGATTTTTTCTTAAATAATGATTTAAAAATTATTTTTAAGTTTTAAAAATTAGTAATAATTATTTATAATGATTAATAAATGGAATTATCAGTATTTAATTGATAATAATTCAACCGTTAGTCCGTTTTGCGTGAAACGAAAGCCTGTTGACTCAGAAAAATGAATTCTTTTCGTTAAAAATAATATCAAAGCTTAATTTATTTTAAAAATTAGTTGATTCTGTTACTTGTTTGATTATCAGCCGAGTTACGTGTCGAGACGAATCCGAAAAATTCCGGAAAAATGAGAAACGAGTAAGATAACGATCAGTTGAACGATCAACGAGTCGATTTTGGTTTTAAAAATTATTTTAACCATAAAAATGATTATGTGCTTATGTGCTTATGTGTATTACGTGGTTAATGGAGTCTTACTTGCTTATATGTAATACATGAGTCAGTCATAAGCGCATGGGTAGATGTTAGGAACAGTTTGAAATCGATTCAAGATGCAAATAAAGTACGACGTGACTTAACCAGTCTGTTTTGCCAACAGAAGCTAAGCCAGCCAGGCAAGTTGAGTCGGTAATAGTCCAAGGTGATAGACAGAAGTGATTCAATTGCAGTGAGTCGTGCAGAAGGCAAGTTTTTCCCCTATTCTACTTTCAGAATAGTGATATTGATTCAAATGCTTATCACATTGGCATTCTCTTATTTATTGTTCTTGATCATTAACATACACTTGTTATTCCTTTGTTCATATTTCATTTCGATTCTTGATTTCTCCGTTTCTTTGGATTCTTGATTCATATTCTATTGTTGACACATGGAGATTGATATATTCTAGTGTTTGGAATATATCAAAGCATACCGATTGTTCCAGTTGCTAAGCGATGGACTAGATAATGATATTTTTGGGATTGAGTGTGTCTTAATCCTGAGGACCGGGATGACTAGTGCCTCAACGTGGGCCGTAGTGCCTGGGTACCCGACTGGATCTATATATTGAGATATGGATCTGCATTATATTCTGACTGATCAGCAGAATATAGATGCGAACTTGTGTCCAGTTTAGTTCATTTGTACTCGCCAGTAATGGGGTTCTTTCTATTCTCGTGAGGTTATATCTTCGCAGATATACCTGGGATGACGGATTCATTTAAAATGCTTTAACACTGTTTATATTTTGTGGACTTGTTGAGCAATTTTTGGCTCACCCCTTTTGTTGTTATTCACCTTATTGTTTTCAGTTAAGAAGGAATATGAAACCAATCAGGACTCGAGTGATAAAGAAGCCGGTCAAGCCTCGGGATCCTCTCATACCCAAGGTGTTGATCCCAATTCAGGAAGAAAGCTTTGAGTTGCCCGAGCAGGTGGAGTGTTGATAGATAGTGTGTGTGTTTGAATAAAAGTTGAACTTAGTTTAAAATGAATTAGACAATGGTTTGTAATAAAGAGAGTTTATGAAATTTTGAATGTTGGTTTGTAATAAAAGTAGTTAGTGATTCTTGTTTTCATACTTCAACCTAAAAAGATCCTGATTAGTGTTAAAGAGGTTTAATTTCATTTCTTTATTAATTGTAACACCCCCAAATCCGGGGTCGGGGATTCGGGTTGTCACGAGTTCCATTTCCCTTAATAATACCCAATCTTAGTAAACAATCAACTACTATGTACTGTGACCCCACAATAAACACACACACCACGAGTTATAGTCTCAGAGATGAATATCCAAAAATAATCACAAGTCGTTTTATTCCACAATTATAAGCCAATACACTTTAAAAGGGTTTCTGAATAAATTTACATTTTTCTTTGCCATTATTATAATTGATAAAGATACATAAGTCAGGTACATCA